>NW_021604904.1:641758-673160 GCF_004785775.1 Grammomys surdaster | reverse complement strand
ATATATATATATATATATATATATATATATATGAATGATAGTCAAGCTAGCTAACCATTTTGAGTCCAGGTGAGGAAACATAAGTGTGGTTTTGATTCTTCCAACTTTTCCATATGTATGAAAATTTTCTCACATGTACTTTTATAAATGGTTTCAATTTTGTCTATTTTTGTTAATATTTTATAATATTTTATGGAAAGCCCACCAGAGAAGATCACTCAGACACAGTTTTAGCCAACTGAAAGACTTTATTCCAGTTGTCTGGGACTACACTCGGGTATTTGTGATCTAAGTATAGCTCCAAGTGTTTAGAGTAAGGGCCTACTAAAAGCAAAAACTACATTCTGTTATTTTGTTCAACAGCTGCAGGGGAAGCTTTTGCACAAGCAGGCAGTTTAACAGAAGCCAAGACAAGAGGCTAGCTGAAAGGAGTGGTTTGCACATGCAGGCAGTTTGACAGAAGCCATGACAAATTAGCAAGGGCATCTTGACCTCTGGTTCACAGACTAGAGTTGGGTAATTTTCCACAAAATATGAGATGGAGGAGACTGCACTGTCTTGCCCTGTCACAAATGTATTTTATCTTAATCTCTGGGCAGAGAGCATAAATTACATCACTTTACCTTTGAAAGCTACATGTGTTTTAACTTCTGTAAAGAGTACTTATTCACTAACAGCTGTGTTTTTGACGTCTCTGTACAAAAGCTTAAGGAATGGATTAGGAATGAAAATGTTTTCATGTACCTTTTCATCCAGCAGATTTTATCCAGAAGTATTTGAATTTAACACTGGAGGATTGCATGAGGCTTTTCTTAACTATCTGCAATACAACTTGCCTTTTATATCAGTTACAGTAATGCCAGTAAAAGCAAGAACACTGTAAAAGCTACTTTACAAAAAATGAAACAAATACTCTTAAGGACTTATATTTATTATAACCATTTCCACAAGTTTGGCTAGTTCTGTGCTCATCATTAACAAACTATGCAGAAATAAACATCCAGTCTAAAATCACAGGAGCCCCAGGATGTTAATGATGACAAAGAAGATACTACAGATAATCCTAGTTCCAGTAACTACTCGTTCTAGATTGACTGAATAGTGTTTGGTTAAGTTTGTAGAATTAACAAAAAGAGAGTAAGTCAAGAACAGTCTGAACAGAGTGTCTGAACAATAGACTTCCTGCACTCTCATTCTCAAACGGTGTTTTGGCATGAAGAGTACATGAATATTCAGATGTTGACCAAATCCTAGAGCAAATTAAAGTCCTTCCTACATTCTTTTAAGTTACAATCTTGCCAATATGAGTTCTCTGATGAGCAGTAAAATTTCCAGACAAAGGCATGCCCACTTTCCTTATATGCATAGGACTTCTGATGAACATGGACTTTCTGATATTGTATAAGCTCACCATTTACGATAAGGGCTTTCCCACAGTCTTTACATCTATGGGGTCTCAGATCTATATGGACTCTTTGATGAGCTTTGAGAACTGAGCTAATTCTATATGTGTTCTCACATTCCTCTGCAGTCAGTGTTTGACACTAGCATGGATTATTTTATTATAAAGAAGGCTTGAGGTCTAATTAAAGGTCTTTCCACATTATTTACAGTGATAAGGGTTTCATACCAGTATGAACTCTCCAATGTGTAGTAAAGGCTGAACTAAATCTAAACATTTTCCACTTTTCTTTCACAGGGTTTTGTGTGAGCCAAAGTTACATTTCAAGTTTTAATTACTGTGCCTAAAAGATCCATAGAACAAAAATGCTGCTAACCTATAAGTCCCTTGCCCAAGGTCAAATACTTACTGAAATACTGAAGGCTATTGTTTATGGGCAATAACAAGCCACATTTTCATTCCCCTTAACAAGTCTGCTTGCCCCAACTACACCAGATATGCTTGATTACAGTTGGAGAGGAAGTACACGAGAAGGAAATATATTAGGATGTACCCTGGTCCCTGATTTGATATGTAGGCAGGAGGTACACAGGTAGAAAATAAGTCAGATTATGTGCTTGCCCATGCTTGTACCTGGTGGAAAATACAGCAGCCTTGTGGGGTTGCTTTTCTAAGTCCCCACCAGGTGGGACTTATGGTTATTTCTGGAAACTCAAAGCTGGACCTGGCCAGAGAGTCCATCACCTAGCCAGTATTTACTTAAAGCTTATTTCAAATTTGGCTTGAAACTGTGGTGTGCTCTTATTCTCCAACAGTGGGATTAATATTTTCTTTCCAGTATGAATTCAGCCAGCTTAGAATTACTGAAGGTCTTTCCAGACACCTTACATCATAACGTTTCTTATTAATATGGATTTTAGCACATCAAACCAAGCTTGATTTTGAACTTTAAGGCCTTCCCACATTCTTAACACTGGTATGGTTTCTCACCAGTGTGAATTCTTTGATGTACTTTAAGGTCTCCACCACGAGCAAAGTACTTCCCACATTCTTTACATTCATAAGGTTTCTTACCAGTATGAATTCTAAAATGTCCGAGAAATTGGTAATGATATTGAAAACCTTCTCCACATTCTTTACATTGAAAGGGCCTCTCACCAGTATGGATTCTTTCATGGATTCTAAGAGCTGTACCACGAACAAATCCCTTTCCACATTCCTTGCACTGAAATGGTTTCACATCATTATGAATTCTCTGATGTTGAGTAAGTTGGTACTGAAGTCTGAAGGCTGACCCACACTGATCACATTCAAATGCCTTCTCTCCAGTATGAATAGTCTGGTGCCGTGTGAGCTGTGCCAGAACAGTGAAGGCCTTCCCACAGTCCTTACACCGAAAGGGTCTCTCACCAGAATGAATTTTCTGATGTTGCATGAGGTTTGAGCGACGATTAAAGGTTTTCCCACACTCATTACATTCATAGGGTTTCACAGCAGCATGAATAACCCTATGTTCCAAAAGGCTGCAGACACGCTTGAAGGACTTCCCACATTCTTTACATTCAAAAGGTGTCTGACCTGTATGAATGGTTTTATGGTAATTAAGCTGGCTGGAAAAATGAAAGCCTTTTCCACATTCATTACATTCAAATGGTCTCTTACCACTATGAAAACTCTGATGTCGAATGAGGTGTATATTAAGTCTAAAGACCTTCCCACATTCTTTACACTCAAAGGGTTTCTTTCCAGTGTGAATACTCTGATGCTCAGTAAAATTTGATCGTCGACGAAAGAATTTCCCACATTCCTTGCACTGATAGGGTTTCACATTGGTATGAATTTTCTGATGTTCACTAAGTTGGTACTTACGTCTGAAGGCTGACTCACACAGCTTACACTTGAAAGGTTTCTCATCAGTGTGAGTTTTCTGGTGCTCATTAAGGTATACCTGAAGCCTAAAAGCTTTCCCACATGCATTACATTCAAAGGGTTTCTCACCTGTATGAATACTCTGGTGTCGTACAAGGTAAGAACCACTACTAAATATCTTCCCACAATGCTTACATTCAAATTTCTCTGAAGTATGAATGTTCTGGTGTTGACTGAGCTGAGCCAGAACAGTGAAGGCCTTTCCACATTCCTTACACTGGAAGGGTCTCTCACCAGAATGAATTTTCTGATGTTGCATAAGGTATGAGCGACGTTTAAAGGCTTTCCCACACTCACTACATTCATAGGGTTTCACACCAGCGTGAATAGTCCTATGTTCAACAAGGTGGGAGAAACGCTTGAAGGACTTCCCACATTCTTCACATTCAAAAGGTTTTTCACCTGTATGAATGGTTTTATGGTATTTAAGCAAGCCAGAAAGATGAAAAGCCTTTCCACATTCGTTACATTTGAAAGGTTTCTCACCACTGTGGGATTTTTGATGTCTTGTAAGCAGCTGGGGGAGTCTGAAGGCCTTCCCACACTCCGTACATTCATAGGGCTTCTCTCCAGTATGAATACTCTGATGCTGAGTAAGAGTTGAACTACAATCGAAGCACTTCCCACACTCTTTACATTCATATGCTTTTTCTATGTTGTGAGCAAGAGTCTGGCAGGTATAAGTAGGCATTTCTTCCTTGTTAGTAACCTTTTCATCCGCATCTCCTTCTTGATAACCCTGTAGTCCATGGAATGTATGACAGTTGGGGCTATCACTAAAAGTAGACTCTTTGAGGTCAAAAGTTTTACTGAATTGCTTTATGCTCGGTTTGTGTAAATTTATATCAGAAATATGATTCTCTGGAGATATATTTTCAGCTTCAAAACATGTCTCCACATCTGAAAGAAAAGCAAAAAGGAAGAATACTTTATTTTCCTGTAATATGCTCACATATTCCACTAAAGGAATGGCCAGACTCTAAAGTCCTTTCTAAGAACAAGAGCAAGGAGGGCAGCAGTAAGCAAAGTTTATGTAAGACAATGCACTTTACAGTAGAACAGGTTACAAATAGGAATATATTTGCTTAATGAGATTATGACAGACTAGAGTGAAATAATTTTATGTGCCTCTTTGTATCCTACTGGAAATACATACTCTTTGTTGAAGGTTTCGAACCTTTGGGATGTGACAAGTAGCTCTAACCTGATGGCACTATGTTATTGTCCACTTGGAAATGAACTGTTTGATCTCTATGCTACTGGAAAGGAGGGATATGCCCTCAGGGTCCTGGGTCATTCCCCTTTGTGACCACTGCATATTTACTGAAAAAAAAAAAATCAGACCATACTATCCAAGCACAAACACCTTGTCTGAGAGCTTTGGCTGCAGCTGAACTTGCTATATGTCAATCAACTATGTTAACCTTTGAGTCATCTATTAATGTTTTCTCTTCTCACCCCGTCCCACCTTCTAACATATGAACTGTAGAGAGAAAAATTATAGATACTGGGTATATAGAATTCTTTTTAGACATATAAACTGTTCTTTAGGCTTTCTTTATAAAGACATGGAGAAACTGAGCCATGAATCAAGTTAGGAATGTGGAAAGACCAGTCACCATTACTGGAACTGGCCTATCGCAAAGAGAAAGGAAAGAATGCAAGTGAACTAGGAGGAACCAAGCTGGGAACCAAGCTGGTAACTGCAGTGACAGGGAAAGGCCGAAGTAACAGGGCAGGACCACGTTCTTGAGAAAGATAAGCGTACAGAGAGTTTTCACATGACCCTGACTCCCGTAGGTTGGGTTCCTTTGGAATGTTCCACTATTTTTATGTTACACCACCCTAGCAACCCCTCACCCCCTCCCCATTCCTTGGTTTGTGGTTTTTCCCCTTAAAAACCCCTCTCAAACTGGCTGTCGGGGTCAATTCAGCTCCTGCGTGGGCATACGAATTGACCGTCAGCTAGCTGTCACGCCCTAATAAACCTCACAATTGCTCTGGTACAAGGTGTCTCGAGCAGATTACTGGGTGGTCGCGACTTTCTGAGACTTGAGTGAGGGTCTTCAGAATGTCTCCCAACACCATTCCCTTAGAGTTCTCTCTTTTGAGATCGCTTTGGTGAAGGATGCAACACTTACCTTTCAGCAATGGCCACCTCTTAACATTTCAAGTCTCCTCCCTCAAACAGTCTTGGACTCCTCCCCATCTCATTCTTGTATTGAGAATACAAAAGAGTTTTTACCTCATCCTATACACAGACATGAGGAAGTGCTACCCTAGGCCACTTATACATGGTATACAGATGGTGGCTCCTTGAAGGCATACATAAAGCAGGATATGCAACTGTTTCAGACACCCTAGTGGTTGAAGTACAGGCCCTTTCAGCCCAAACTAAAAACCAACAGGCCAAATTAATAGCTTTCGCCTGATCCTTTTAGCAAAGGGACAATCCCTAAACCTTCCTAGGACTCCAAGTATGTTCTTCACATTTTCTTGTCACATGCAGCTAAGTTGGAAGGCACGAGCTACGGACAACAAAAGGAGGATCTATGACCAATTCTGACCAATCATGGTCCTGCTGGAAGCTTCCAATCTCCACATGGTCGTGGGAACTGGTCACTGCCGACCACACCAAGCAGACATTTCTGTTATCTTCAAGGGAAATAACCAAGCTGATGAGGTGGCTAGGGCTGCAGCTCTCCACAGCCTGGGTCTCTCTCACATCTCAAGCACTCATTTTACAGCCTACATTCTCATCATCATCCCTACATACTCAACAAACTTCATCCTATCTCTACTGTTAAGGCCCAGGGAGAATGTTAAGGACTAGGTAACTGTTACCTGTCTAGCCTGCCATTTTGTGCTGTTACTAATGTTATAAGGAAACTTTCTCATGTGTTTCCTAGTAACAACTAGGAAACTTTATCATGCCCAGGCTGATTACATATTCTGTTATCCTCTGTGCTCTTGGAAACCAATCACACTGGAAGTCAGTAGAACTGCTTTGTATAGCCCAATAAGCTTAGACCCAAACCAGCTACCCAGCAGCACTTCCTACACACATATATGAGCTTTTATGGGTTTTGCTTTTATAAGCTGCCACTGGGATGGACTCCAATGTCAAAGAGACACCTGTACCAATATAAGAAGCTATTTGAAATAAGACTTCCATTTTGAGTAGGGGTTGAATAAAATTTAAGTTCCTAAGACCTCCCTGGGAATTGACATCCTACTGGCAAAAAAAGACATGGTCCTGCTGGAAGCTTCCCATCTTCCCATGGACGTGGGAGCTGGTCACTACTGACCACACCAAGTGGACATTTCTGCTATCTCCAAGGAAAATAACCAAGCGGACATCCTGGTCGGCAAGTCAGGACATGAATGTTAGACAAGTCCCCTGCCACAGTTGAATGGAGGAGGACACGTGTCCAACAAAGATATGTTCCTAAGGAAATCCCCTATCCCTAAATCCTGATTGGTGGAATACCTTGGTACAGATATTTATAGATCACAGGCTTAAAAGATCTATAGGATTTTAGCTAAGGGTGACAGCTAGCTCCTGAGTCTGGACTATGGCCTTGATCGATCAGTCCTGGGGTGAATTCTCAGTAAACTATCCCTGACTGACTGAGATCAGTGTTTGTGTGGTTTGTGGGTCCACTCCTGAGCCCCAAAAGTACTAGTACACCTTTCACCCTAATAGCCAGGTTTTGTCTTACTTTATTAAAACTTATTTACAGCCTATCTCTGAGGCCCTGTCCTTTATAAAGACTGCTGGGTGGTGGTAGCACATGCCATTAACTCCAGCACTCAGGAGGCAGAGGCAGGTGGCTCACAGGCCTGGTCTATGGAGAGAGAGAGAGAGAGAGAGAGAGAGAGAGAGAGAGAGAGAGAGAGATCGCCAGACAGCCAGCCAGGGCTACATGGAGAAATGCTCTCTCGAGAAACCAACAGAAAAGTACCACTGCTAATAATTTTGCCAAACTTCTAATCCTACCTCCAGGCATCGGAGTCTCCTTTCCACATTCATCAAGCCAGGGGCTCCCTCCTGAGTGGCACTGGCAGCTCAGCTTCACCCACATGCCCACGGTTAGAGATCTCATATAACCTTTTGGTCCTAGTATACACATTCTCAGGATGGGTAGGAGCTTTCCCTATCACTTATAAAAGATCACAGACAGTTTCTGATCTCCTTCTTAGGGAGATCATCCCATTTCAAAGTTACAACCTCCCTTCAATTAGACGATGGCCATGAATTTACCTCTCAAACTTCTCAAACGTTAGTCGAAGCCCTTAACATTCCATGATGCTTTTATATCCCTTACCATCCCCAGTCTTCAGACAAGGTCAAATGCTGCTGCAGGATATGTGATCACACTGTGAAACCCCAAGTGTGAACTGGAAGAACCTGTTGTGGTGTGTCTCAGCCCTAGCACACACCTTTTATCCAAGAGCTCTCTGTTTACTGTAAACAGGTTGTTGTAGTGTGGCTCAGCCCTAGCACGGACCTTTAATTTTTTTTTTTTAGGTTAATTATTTATTTATGTATATGAAAACACTGTAGCTATCTTCAGACACACCAGAAGAGGGCATCAGATCCCATTACAGATGATTGTGAGCCAGCATGTGGTTGCTGGGAATTGAACTCAGGACCTCTGGCAGAGCAGTCAGTGCTCTTAACCTCTGAGCCATCTCTCCAGCCCAGGCCTCCCTTTCTTAATCTTACTAATCACACAGTCTCATGAACTTCTTTCTAGGTTTCTTCAACAACAGATGCAGAACATTTATAAACAGATGTTTAATCAATGGCTATTAAAGGCTCACTTGCTCCTCCCTGTGAGGTCCGAGGCCTGCAGCACCTAAGTGTACTCTCACGATGAAGCTCACCCTTGCCTCAAGGACGCCAATACCCCATCCAACAAGAAATAGTCTAATGATGACGCCACCCCCATCCAAACCAATTGCTTCTTAGTAATAAAAACGGGGGTTAGGGGGAAAATGTAGGTAAAAAGGACATCGAAAGAACAGCCTGACCCTGACTCGCCTCCCACCCCAGGGCCAAGGAGTGTGGTTGTTCCTCAAGAAGGTGAGAATCTTTCTTAAAGACACAGAACTGAAGCATTTGGCATGCCTCCCTGTGGTACAGCTTTCACTGGGGCTGAAACTGTCCTAGCTTTGGTTCAGTGTCAACAACACTGACAGCTCTGCCAGGGGCCCTGGGTTAGAGTACCAGCAGTCACCTGTGACTCCAGCCCAGGGAGCTGACTCTCTCTATGGCCTCTGTGGATACCTGCACACATGTGGGCACACACACACAACCACTAATGAGATACTTGTAAAGGATACAGAGAGGCACCTGCTCCAGTGGGAGGAAGAAAATGAGAACTTAAAGTGACTCATGACACAGCAGCCCCTCTGACAGTTTCTGCTCTGACCTTGACTTCCTTCCCAGGGCTCAGGCTTCTTTCCCACAGGCCCTGGGGCTTTGAAGGAAGTTTGCCACATCCAGTGTCAGCTCTGTGGAGCCTCTCTGACCACATGCAGTGCCTGGCAGGGCTGCAGGCTCACCTCACTCTTACTCACCTGGGCTCAGCCTGTCTGTTTCTTCCTTCACAGCCATCCAGGGCTCTTTCTCCTGCTCTAGTAAGGTGATCAGATCTGGCTTGGAAATGCAGCTTCCCACTTAAAAGAAAGAAAAAACAATGACTCATAGTGCAGATTTTTTTTTTCCCTTTGGGACTCAGTCTAATTACCCAAGGATGTCCTGGAAAGTGATATGTAGACTAGGCTTACCTTGATCTCCATGCCTGTGCCTCCCAAATGCTGGAATTTAAAGTGAGTACCCTAAAAGTCAGGTAGCGGTCCACTTTAATCCCAGAATTTGGGTAGATCTCTGTTTTAGGCCTGTCTGACACACAGAGTAAGTTTCAGAACTGCCAGGACTACACAGTGAAACTTTATCTCGACAACAACAACAACAAAAAGAAACAAATAAAAAAAAATGTATTCGATCATGACCCCCAGTGTAGATTTTTAAAATTACAAACTTAGTTATTATAAAGGTCTACATGGCTTGGAACATGGATCATGCTATAAACTCAGATGGTGGTGATGAACCAGACCAAGAACCTTATCTTTTTTTTTTTTTTTTTTGGTTTTTCGAGACAGGGTTTCTCTTTATAGTCCGGGCTGTCCTGGAACTCACTCTGTAGACCAGGCTGGCCTCGAATTCAGAAATCCGCCTGCCTCTGCCTCCCAAGTGCTGGGATTAAAGGCGTGCGCCACCACCGCCCGGCCAAGAACCTTATCTTATGGAAACATATATATGTGTATGTGTGTGTGTGTGTGTGTGTGTGTGTGTGTGTATTTTTAAATTCCAAATAATACTAAGGAAAGACTTCAGAGAAAGAGGAAAAGGCAACTTGGGTAAGAATCCAGCTGTTTCAGAAAAGGGTTTTAATCTCCTTTAAATGCAGATAGGGGCTGGTCAGTTAAGAGGAAAGCATGGCTGAGTAAGGAGAACATGAACTGTAGGCTACACTGTCTAGTGTACACCCCATCTCTGCAGCTCACTAAGAATGCCATTCATTTAGGCAAGTTCCATAGGATTCTGTGCTCAATTTTCCATCTAAACACTGCATGGTTGTGCACACTTGAGGAACGGAAGTTAGCAGATAAGAAGTTCATGGCCAGATTTAGTGTCATGGCAAGTCCAAAGCCAGGCTGCACTATATGAGACCTGGCCTCATAAAACCCCAAATAATAAAAATAGCAATGTTAACAATAATTCAGATGGAGCTTATACTATCTGTTGGATAGAGTTCATATTAAAATTAAATACTGTAGCCGGGCGGTGGTGGCGCACACCTTTAATCCCAGCACTTGGGAGGCAGAGGCAGGCGAATTTCTGAGTTCGAGGCCAGCCTGGTCTACAGAGTGAGTTCCAGGACAGCCAGGGCTACACAGAGAAACCCTGTCTCGAAAAACTAAAAATAAATAAATAAATAAATAAAAATAATAATAAAATAAAATAAACCTAATGGGGCACTACAGCCTGACTTGCCTACTCCAGCTGCCATTCCGGTAAATGCATATAAGATTATTATAGATTTAGAAGTTTTTCATACCGTTCCTTTATATCCTGGTAAAGGTGAGAGGTTTATACTAAGTGAATTTGCTTGTAATTCTTGAGAGCCCATGAAGGATGTCATTAGAAAGGTTTGCCTCAAGGAATGGTTACATTATATAAAAAATTTGTTGTTGCTTTAATACAAAAAGTTAAGCATTTGAATCTCTCAATGTATATTATTCACTGTATGTTTTATTGACTGATCTCTCTAAAGGAATTTTTCCGCAAGCCTTTGCTCTCGTATAGTGAGCTTTAAAATTTTGGAGTGCTTGTTGCTCCAGAAAAGATTCAAAGGCAGTATCTTTTCAATATTTGGGACCTCAGTTATATCTTAAGCAGATTGTGGCACAGAAAATTCCAATAAGAATGGATAATTGTGGCTGGAGAGATGGCTCAGCTGTTAAAGGCTAGACTCACAATAAAAATATTAGAGTTCAATTCTCAGCAACCACATGGTGGCTCACAACCATTTGTAGTGGGATCTAGTGCCCTCTTCTGGCTTGCAGGTGTACATACAAAAAAAATAAGTTTACTTTCAATGGTTTTCAGAAGTTGTTAGGAGATATTAATTGGCTAAAACCTCATCTTAAGCTTACCATACCTCTGTTTGATATTCTCAAGGGTGATGCAAGTCCTAATTCCCCTTGACAATTAACTGATGAAGGAGGAATGGCTCTGTAGAAAGTAGAGTAAGCTGTTAGTTATCAAAAGATAAATTATATAGACTATGATCAATTGTTGGCTGTTTGAGTTATTGCTACTCATGTGCTCACAACAGCCCTTTGGCAAAAAGAAACCATTAATGTAGATTCATCTACAAGTAAAGTTTGAACATCTTATTATGAAACTATTACAGTGTTAATACAAGATTATAAGATAGAATCCTGAAAGTATTTTGGATGAAATGTTTATTCCTTATTCCAAATAGAAATTAAATTGGTTATTGGAGAATAATGATATTTGGCCTATTACATGGTAAACTTTTTAGACAAATTTGATAATCATTATCCATAAGACAAATTGTTACACTTTTCCTCTATGCATGCTTTTGTATTTCCTGTAAATTTGCATGCAGCCCATAGAAAAGATGTTTACTGTATTTACAGATGCCTCTTATTGAGAAGGCAGTATATGTAATTATATCACATGTTCACTCTCGAGTTTCCCCCTGCTTCAGCACAAATAATTGAGCTACGTGCTGTAGCCACTGTTTGAAATGCTGAAAAATCAAGCTTTCAATTTATATACTCATAGCCAGTATATGGCTCATGGTTTGTAATTGCTTGAAATTGTTCCTTTTTTAGATATTGCTAATTCTCAAAGTTTACAGTTATTTATGCAAATACAGCTTAATTTAAGAAACATGTAATGTTTCTTTTTTTGTTTGTTTGGTTTTTTTGTTTCTTTTCGAGACAGGGTTTCTCTGTGTAGCCCTGGCTGTCCTGGAACTCACTCTGTAGACCAGGCTGGCCTCGAACTCAGAAATCCACCTGCCTCTGCTTCCCAAGTGCTGGGATGAAAGGCGTGCACCACCACTGCCTGGTACTGTTTCTTAACTTTATAAGACATTCAAGAGTTCATATTGGATTGCCCAGGGTAATCAATGCCAGAGCAGATTTATATACCAGCCAAATTATAGACCTTACAGAAACAATTGGCCATACAGTTTTATTCTTTACATCATCAAAATAATAGCTTGAGACGATAATTTGGCATTTCTAGAAAGTGTGCAAGTTAAATTGCAAAAACTTGTTCTTTGTGTCCTCAAATTTTTCATAATGGTGTTGAGCCTTGAGGACTTATATGTAATCAATTATGGCAAATGGATGTTACTCAGTTTTGATTTTGGAAAATTAAAATAGGTACATGTGACTTGACACCCTTTTAGGCTTTCTAGTTACAAATGCCTTAACAAGAGAAGCAACTAAAAATAATTAGTTATTGCCTACATTATTTTTCTATGCTTGGTGTTCCATATCAGATTATAGACAATGGAACTGGCCATTGCAGTTAAACATTTGAGATGTTTTGTTGACACTTTCATATTATCCTTATTACTGAGATTCCTTATCCTCAAGGACAAGGAATTGTGAAAGAGAGATTATGGAACTTTAAAATAATATCTTGATAACTCTCTGAGTGTGGGAGGAGCAGCTACTGATGCTTCTTCCCTGGTTTTGCAAGGAACTCTGAAAAACTGGCTTTTAAAAACTAAAAAGGGGGAATTATACCCCCCCCAAGGTCACCAAAAGCACATCTTGCTTTTGTGTTATTTGTTTTGAATTTTCTGCAAACTGATGCTAAGGGTCGGTCTGCAGCAGATCGCCACTGGCATCCAGTCACTTCCAGCTCATTTGCCAGGGTCATGTGGAGAGACCCCTTAACTAATACATGGAATGGTCCCAACCCTGTTTTAATTTGGGGTTGTGGCTCAGTCTGCATTTTCTCAGAAAAAGAAGATGGAGCCCAATGGCTGCCTGAAAGATTGGTCCGTCAAGTGAACACAGATCTCGAGCCTAATAATTGTGATTCTGATGATGAAGATGGCTCGAAGTCCTTATCAGCCAGATGATTTAACCTGGCATATAGTCTCCACTCTTATTGGAGAGTAAGATTTTTATCAATACTTAAAGCCACCCACTATATACCTGGTGGCCAGACTTGTGTTTGATCCCTGTCAACCGGCAGTTGGATTAGATGCTGGAATAGTTCTGCTTTCAACCTTAATTTCCACATTGCTTGGATAATCATGTTGCTTTTAACCTTGAACCTTGTATTTTAAGCAGATTGATGTCCCTCACACAGGATCGCTCTCAGCAACCTCAGCTTTCATCATGGCAGTTACACATCACTGTGAAGAATTGGATCTAATGCATGCCCACAGGTCCTTTGGTCTGAATGTGGCTTTGGTCTATTTGGGAAAGTGTGTGCAACAAAGGCCGGTTAGTCAAAGACGGGTAAGAGTGTCTTGAGCTCCTATAAACCTAAGGAAGAGGCTTACATCAATATGCTATGTCTGTTCCTCAAAGACGGGTAATATAGGAGCAATATAGATGCCAACCTAAGCCAGGCACGGTCGCCCGGCCACTCTGTACCCCAGATGGGATGAAATATTGTACCCTATCCAGCTGCTGGCACTACTCATATTTTATAAAACAAAAAAGGGGGAATTGTGTCCTTCCCCCTGCCTTGAGCAGGCCTGAAAGACCTTGTTTACCATAATAGACCAAATAACAGGATCTAGGTGGAACTACCCACCTTGGCTGCATGACAACAGACACCTAGGTGGAGTTACCCACCTTGGCTGCCCGTACAGCCTGCTACAGGAACTTCCTGCTGAGCTTGCCTTGAGACATCTCTGTCCATTATCTGTGACCAAGAACAGATTATTCCACCCATTTCTCCTGGCTGAAACTAAGAAGGGTTCGGGTGGGGTCTTTCCCTTTAAATTGAGAGCTGAACATTAAAGCATTGAGCCTTGATCAGAGAACTTTGTCTTGCTTCATCTTTTCTCGCCCTCCGTCCCTCTTTCGTTCCCAGTCCCCTTTCGGGTGAACCCGGTTGACTCATGGCCGCAGGCGGCTACAGCCCACGATTATATTTACTGATTTATTTACTTATTTCATTTAGACAGTTTGTTTTGTTTGAAACAGGGACTAACAGGTAGACTAGGCTAGCCTGGAACTCACTATGTATCTGACAGACCTGGAACTCACAGCAATCTTCTCACAGCAGCCTTCTGAGTGAAGGAATGACAGGTATGGGTCACCAAACCCGACTTCAACTGAACATTAAAAGACGACCATGACTTTTAATTCACAGTTAAGAAAGCCAAAAGTGTAGAGGACATTCATGGGGCACAGGCCTTACCCACTGCTAAGAGGTTGCTGTAGGTCTCCAACATCGTGTCCCTGTATAAGATCTTCTGAGTAGCATCCAGGAAGGCCCACTCCTCCTGAGAGAAGTCAACAGCCACATCCCTAAATGTCACTGACCCCTGAAAGAGCAAACACAGGGAGAGTGAAATTGGGGAAGCTTTCAAGATGGAAAAACAGAAGGGAAAGGACTCAAGCGTGGGAAGGGAGCCATAAGGAAATGCTCAAGGCACCTGACTGCACGACTCCCCATAAATGACGGCTGTGCCCACCTACATATCCAGTAACTGTGCCTCTCCACTCCATCCACATCCTTCAGGTTATCCCCCACAAAGGAGACATGTCACTGGGGTCAGGGTAAAATACACAAGGAATGCTGTGAGTCCTTGAGTTTATCATACTATCACATGATATCATTCAGTCAATGTGTCTCAGGTCTTCCCTGACTCTGGAGACTTCAATCACCTCCCTATCACAGTCAGGGTGACCTTTCCCTCTGATACCTGAACTCCCTCCTAAAGCCTCCTCAAGCAGGTCACCTTGTCACACACATGCACAAGGGACATTCACTCTCACACCCTGGGTCATCAGCCTGACAGCACCACAGATGACAATCAGGTTTCCCAGTGCAGTCAATGAGACCATCACCTCAAAGCTCTGAAGCCCCAACAATCCCTGTTTCCCTGTGAGACTGACGCCTCTGCTGCAGTGACAGTCCTCCCTCACCACAGACCAAGCAGAGAGCACATGTGCAGGAATGCATTCAAAGACAACATCAGTACCAGCTGGGAAGAGGCTCAGACAGGAAGTGCTCAGACCTGCCAACCCTCACTGTGAAGGGGCAGACCAGGATGAGGGGATTCTGGATCCTTGGGAAGCTTCAAGAGGGAAGGACAAGAAGGAGTCACCTAACCTGAATGTCCCCCTATGTCAAGGAGAGACACACAACTTACACAGACCATGTGTTGAGAATTTGAGCTGGCCATTTTTCTTCAGGCTTCCTCCCCTGGGGACAAAAAGAAAGCCTTTCATTGGATTGTGACTTGATGTTCCCAGACTGACTTTGTCACTGTGATTTCTTTCTTTTTTCTTTTCTTTTTTTTTTTGTTTTTTGTTTTTGTTTGTTTGGTTTTTGGTTTTTCAAAGGGTTTCTCTTTATAGCCCTGGCTGTCCTGGAACTCACTCTGTAGACCAGGCTGGCCTCAAACTCAGAAATCTGCCTGCTTCTGCCTCCCTAGTGCTGGGATGAAAGGCGTGCGCCACCACCGCCCAGCTTGTCACTGTGATTTCAACAACTACATTTCTTTCTCCAGCATCCACACTCACTCTCTCCCCTCCCACCGCTCACAGCCTCCCACACACAGATCAGAAGCACACAGGAGTCTACACAAAGACCATCCTCTCCTAACCCCAGACAACCCATGGCAAAGGGGTCAGTGTGGGAGTGCAGAGCTAAACATGTCTGCCTTGAACTTCCTCCAGAAGATGCCAGCACAAGGGACCCAGCTTCCACCCGACATCCAGCTAGCCCTGCACCTGGGCTGCTCCTCCTACTGTGAGCAGACCTTCCTACTGGAACCCCACCTATCAAGGCTCACAGGGGCTCACAGCATCCAAATGGCACCTCCTTTGTAAACTCAGGGCTGAAGCACAGCAAGGCTGGAGGGGCTGCAGCTGCAATGCTCAGGCAGGGTCCAGCCTTCTGTCCCCACTCTCAGTAAATGGGACTGTGCACCATGGAACGCTTTCCTGAGAGCCTTCGCTCAGCTATGATAACACTTGTATCAATTAAGCCATGATCCTTTATGAAGATAATCAACTGTACTTAGACATGGTAGTAGAGGACTATAATTCCAGATGCAGAGACAAGAAACTTGTTCAACGCCCCAGGCCAAATGTGCTCTCTGTGAGTTCTAGGGCAGCCTCTATCCGTGTTGCTGGAAAACTGAGTATGAACATTCACAAGAATGACATCCTAATGTCTTCTGTCACACCACATACAAAGGTCAACTCAAAACAGAAAAAAAAAATTAAAGTTGAAACCGACAGAAAAAAATATACAGGAAAGCTTCCAGGATGGTGGACATATTGAATATTACTCTAAAAACACGGTCAACAAAAGCAAAACGGACACATGAGATTTACATCAAACTGAAAACCTTTACACCACAAAGGAAACAATCAACAGAGCCCAGGATCGGGAGAGGATAATTGTAAACTGTACATCTGACCAGGAGGGAACATCTAAACTCCTGCACAGCGACTTTATAAGGAGTGCAGCCAAGTCAGTGACAAGGAAACTTCCTAATTAAGAGACAGGCAAGGGCTGGAGAGATAGCTCAGTGGTTAAGAGCACTGACTGCTCTGCCAAAGGTCCTGAGTTCAATTCCCAGCAACCACATGGCAGCTCACAACCATCTGTAATGGGATCCAATGTACTCTTCTGGTGTGTGTCTGAAGACAGCTGCAGTGTGCTCATATGAATAAAAAATAAATCTTTACCAGAAAGAAAGAAAGAAAGAAAGAAAGAAAGAAAGAAAGAAAGAAAGAAAGGGAGGGAGGGAGGGAGGGAGGGAGGGAGGGAGGAAGGAAGGAAGGAAGGAAGGAAGGAAGGAAGGAAGGAAGGAAGGAAGAAAGAAAAAGCTGGAAATAGACACTTGCCCACACAGAACATCAGTATGGCCTATCAGAGATACAAGAAAACTAAGAATCAGAGAGAGAGTTAAAATCACAATCAGAGGCCTTCTCATGCCCGTCATGAGTGTCCATTACCAGGGGGCTACAGAAACAGCCCAGTGGTTTTAGGTGACTTAATGTTCTTGCAGAAGACCTGGGTTCAATTCCCAGGACTCACATGGTGGCTCCCAAACAGCCCTACCTCCAGCTTGAGGGGATCTGGTGCCCTCTTCAGTCCTCTCCAGACACATGCATGGTGTGCACAGGTCAGGTAAGCACAGCCCTCAGTGGGGAAAAAATAGAAATAAATCCTTTTAAAAATCAGTATCTATTGTCAGAAAGAAAATATAGCATGGAGCACATGAAGGAAAACTCACATTACTCGAAGGAAGGTAAATTTATACAGTCACTGTAAAAAATAATATAGAAGATTCTCAAAGAGTTACAAATAGAACTCGCACCTGATCCATCCGTCCCACTCTTGAGTAGAGATCAAAAGAAGGAAATAAACTCAGCAGCTGCAAGAGACATTCACACCCCCACCTTTCATTCCAGCATCACTTCCATAGCTGTGATATGGGCCCCGCCCACAGACGAACGGACAAAGCACATGGAGAGTGAGGCTCACACACAGTGAACCATGTACTACAATATGGATGCACACGGAGAATAACAAGTGCAATAAGCTAAAGACAGAAAGGCAAACGCTGGGGCAGGGGGATGGCTCAGAGCCTGAGAGCTGCTACGGCCTTTCCAGAGGACAGAGTTCAGTCTCCAGACAGCTCACAGTGCCTGTAACTCCAGCTCCAGAGGATCCTATACCTCAGGCCTCTGAGAACACCTGTACTCATGAACACATAACCCTATATGCATAGTATAGGTACATAGGTAGTAATAATGGTCTCGTGCTTCTGCCGCCCTCCTTTGGAATAATGGCCAAAGCGGGGAGCCTGAGGAAGCATGAGATCTCGGACTATATCTGAGAGCATCCTCAGGGAGCACTTTCCTTCTCTTCTCATGACACTCAGAGTAGGTACAGATCTGAGACAGTCACGGAGCTCAACAAGTAGCTGCCCTCCAAGGCGACCCTCGGAGGCACTTGCAGGTCCCAAGGTCAAGTCTGAACCTCAGGGAAAGCCTCCCTTCAGACTGCACACATGACCTCTCCTTACTGAAGCTTGGTCCTCTGCTCCAGTCCCTGTGTCCCCGAGAGAAAGCAGGAGCAGAAAGCGACACGCAGAGAGACAGATCATGCAGAGAGCTCGAGGTGTGGAGACAGACAGACAGACAGACAGACACACACCCCAATATCCATTCATCCCACACACTCTCCACATCCACACCCGCCTGCTGTCCCCCGCCTTACTCGGTGGAGACCTACGCCAACCAGTGACTTCTTATTCCCTCCTGACCATCCACGGCGGCTCGGCCTGAACACCAGAAGTTGTTGTTTACTTCCGACCCTGCGCTACCTGGGAAATATAGTCCCCCTGGCTCAAACTACAGCAAGTTTAGTGCTCCAGGGTTCGGGCATATCCCAGCATGCAGCCTGGGGCAGCCCATCTAGGACCAGCGCCCAGTGCTTTGTGGGAGTTCCCACGGAGAGACCGCCTTAAAGGGGAGGAGCCTTCTGTGTACTTCCGGGTTCTGCCGGTCACTGGTTTTCCCTCCTGTGGAGCGGACAGGCGAGCTGAGTTTTAACTTCAGACTAGGATGTAAAATTAGATCGAGATGTAACTGACTTGATTACGCTCTGCCACTGCAGGATTCCACCTCGCTGCGCTCTGATCGGGACTTTGTCAGTGTTCTGGATTTTTCTTTCTTTAAAGAGGTACACTTACAGCTTCCCAGAAGCAGAGGAATCCGTTCTGATGAACTGAACTAAACGGTTAGGAGCTTCTTAGAAGGGCTTTTGTGATTGTTACACAAAAGGCCTTTTAGCAAGTCAATTCCCGCATACCCAAATCGCCCATCAGAGCTACGAGTTATCTTAACCAACCATAACGTAAGTAAGAATCATAAGAATTCCAGGTTTGCCAGGAATGTCTTACGGCTGAAGTCATCCTAAGGCTCTGAAATTCCCAATAGAAAGGAACCCCGTAAAACTCAAATAACAACCACTGAACATTTACAACAGATATGCTACAAGGCTCCGTTCCAGAGTTAATGCCAGGGGCGGTGGATCTAAATCCTGCTACAGGACTATGATAAATTTGAAAAGACTGAACTAAGGAATTGGTTGGTTTTAAGCTAGGTCATTTAGAGCAGGGAGTTTAAAGAGCCAGATGTTCTGGAACCTTCCAGGAGTCAGTGTCCCCGTTTTGTGTGTAGGGCTGTGTGTATTCACTTGCCTATCAGAAGACAGCTTGTGGAAGTCTGAGTTTTTTTTTTTTCGAGACAGGGTTTCTCTGTGTAGCCCAGGCTGTCCTGGAACTCACTCTGTAGACCAGGCTGGCCTCGAACTCAGAAATCCACCTGCCTCTGCCTCCCAAGTCCTGGGATTAAAGGCGTGCGCCACCACCACCCGGCTAAGTCTGAGCTTTTAAAGTCACTGTAGACACCAGCTTCTAACATCTCGTTCCCCAGCCTTCAGCCTCCATTCCTCTCAAATGTCACACCAAGTCTTCAGTATGGGCTTGCCCCGCTGAGGAAGCTGTAGAACATGTCCAGTTACAACGGCAGCATTGTGTTCCCTGGTCTGCTCATGACACCTTGTGAAGACCCCTCTCTTTTGCGCTCAGATTTCACACACTTGGCTGGACCACAGGGTGTCTACAGAGCCAGGTCTGTGGGGAAACCGTGCATCTGAAAACTGCTACACAGACGGTGCTGTGGCCACAAACGCTCTGGCTGCTACAGAAAGGACCTCACGGAAGTCTGATTCCCACTAAACCCACAGAAGCACCTGAGCTGGAGATGAACTGTAGCCATAATGTATTTGTGCCCTTTGTAAAGGTTATCCTTGGGGTTTTCTTTTTTTTTTCTTTTTTCTTTTTTCTTTTTTTTTTTTGGTGTTTTTCGAGACAGGGTTTCTCTGTGTAGCCCTGGCTGTCCTGGAACTCACTCTGTAGACCAGGCTGGCCTCGAACTTAGAAATCCACCTGCCTCTGCTTCCCAAGTGCTGGGATTAAAGGCGTGCGCCACCACTGCCCAGCGATCCTTGGGGTTTTCAAACGCTGATTTCTCTGCCCTCACATCTTGTTTCAACCCGAACATGACATTGTAATACTTAGAAAAAAAAAGAAATCTCCTGTCTAAGTTCTATAAACAATTCTTTCCATTTATTCCCTGACCTGTCAATAAATGCTGATCACCCAAAGGCTGGGCAGAAGAGAGAAGAGAGCAGGATGTCCACTAGTCAGGGGAAGGAGTGAGAGAGGGAAGAAGTTTAAGATCACCAGGAGGTGGAAAGGGTCTGAAAAAATACCATGAGAGAAAAAAATCTGAATTCCAAAGAGTCAAATCGATACTAATATGCAAGTATCATGGGATGAAGCAGGGAGTTAGCCAGATTAATAGATCAATAACTGCCCAGTGTTGAGGTGCAGCTTGGTTTCTCTGTGTGGTTACTGGGGACTAACAAAGGTAAAGAAGTACAGCCACCAGATTACTTCACATTTTAATAGAAATACATTTATACTAAAAATAGTTCATTTTGTAATGACGAAGGCATGAGGCTCAACAGACCAAAATGGAGTCCCTCATTCCATGTGACAATGCCATGTTATGTCTCTCCTCCAGGAAATTTGTTTTCCTAGACTCCTTCCCTGAAACTCATAGCTCATTCTCAGTCTGGGCCCCAGGATAGCAGACTGTCTCCTTCCCACCTGGTGTCCAGGAAGCAGAAACCCAACTACAGCACACATTGTAGATTACCTGACAATCACATGACATAGGACATCTCCCTGTAATAGATATAAGAAGGGACTGTCGCAGTGCTGGGCAGTGGTGACACAAGCCTTAAGCCCTGTACTCAGGAGGCAGCATCAAGCTGATCTCTGAGTTCGAGGCCAGCCTGGTCTACAGAGTGAGTTCCAGGCCAGCCTGATCTACAGAGTGAGTTTCAACTGCCAAGGCTACCCAGAGAAACCCTGTCTTGAAAAAAATCAACCAAAGAAACAAAACAAAGAAGTTTCCTTTAATCTGCCCAGTGGGCCTGATTCTCCTGCAGCCTCGGCCACACTCTGGCCTATCCATGGATTTAATAACCCTTCTAATAAACTTTTTGGGTTGTTTTTAGAGATAAGAGTTTCTCAGCATAGCCCTGGCTATCCTGGACCTCACTTTGAACTCCAGGCTGACTTTGAGCTCACACAGACCAAACTTCCTCTACCTCCCAAGCGTTGGGATTAAAGACATTACGTCACCACTCCCCTGCACAATAAACCTATTTTTAAAAGACAATCCACTTCAGTGTTCCCTAGAACAGCAAACCAGCAACTTTTCAATAATGACATTATCAGGACAAGAGAGATGGCTCAGCAGCTGAAAGCACTTGTTGATCTTCCAGCAGACCTGAGGAGGACCCCAAGTCAAATCCCAAGACTTATGTTGGGTAACTTACACCATGTACCTCCAGCTCCAGGCGCCTGACACTCTCTGGGCTTCCAAGTATAGCCTCGCTTACATGGCTAGCGCTCACATGGAGGGGTGTGGGAGCTGACACAGATAAAAATTAAACATGTTGTAAAAATCAAATTTCCTAAAATCCTGGTCTAGAGTATTCCCCCACCCTAACCCCACCTCATGAGATACCTCATGGTGGAGGGGAAGCACCATCCACACCAGCCACATGTCACACGGTGGGCCTGGGCACTCTGCTCCCCTGCTGCTGGTCTCTGAAGGGAGGTCCCTGATTAGAGTGCCAGATTTGACCATTTTGTCCTGGGATGTCATAGAAACTTCTTTATATATTTAATGAAAGTAAAACATACTTACACGCAGTGAGCATTTTTAAATTAAACATTTCGCCGGGCAGTGGTGGCGCACGCCTTTAATCCCAGCACTTGGGAGGCAGAGACAGGCGGATTTCTGAGTTTGAGGCCAGCCTGGTCTACAGGGTGAGTTCCAGGACAGCCAGGGCTACACAGAGAAACCCTGTCTCGAAAAACCAAAATAATAATAATTAATTAAACATTTTACACGTTGAATGGATGAATCAGCTTTCTCCTTACTTGTGAAGGTTCACTTGGTCTGGGGGAATCAGACACACCCCTGGGCTGCTAAGGAGAGGGCTTCCCTGGGCAGAACTGAGGCCTCTGGCCAAGAGCCAGCACTGTCATCCAGGTGTGGGAATGAGACCCTCTTATGTAATCCTTTAGAGCCAGTCAAGCTCTCTGATGACTGGAGATCTGGACAGCGTCTTTGAAACAGAATCACCAGATAATCTGCTCGTGAATACTTGACCCATTTAAAATGCTTGGGACAAATGTTTACTACTTAGAGCAATGAGATTTTTTTACTTTTTAAAATCTAGAAATCTGCTGTTGCGTATGATGGCCACCAGGTGGCAACAGGAGTCCAAGGATAAAAGCAACGAGAAGGGTTTATTGTCAGTTGTCCACCACCCATATCATCAGAAAGACAGAGGTGGGGGGAGAAAAGGACAATATGAGGGAGATTGTCACGGTTGGTGTTTGTCCGCCTCCCGCCGCCCCCACACGGAAGGGAGAAGGAAGAAGAAGGGATTAGGGATGATCAAGGTTTTGTTTTTCATTGTTTCTAGGACTAGAGAGTGGACTCCGCTAGGAAGTTCCTTTGTAAGTTCAACAGGTGTATCTTGGGGAAAATGAAACAAATTAAAAACCAACAAACAAGATAGCTCTGCCAGTATTAAAGCAATATAAACAGGAAGTAAGACGTCTAAGTAGAAAAAGGTGTTGCAGCCAGGCTGACAGCTTAAGTTCCATCCCTGGCATCACATGGAGGAGAAAGCACAACCCAGGAAGTTGTCCTCTGATCACCACACATGGGATGAGGAATATGGAATGGAAGCATGTTCACGTGTATACACATGCACACGCACACGAACACACACATACTTGTATCTTTTCTTTTCTTTTCTTTTTTTTTTTTGGTTTTTCGAGACAGGGTCTCTGTGTAGCCCTGGTTGTCCTGAAACTCACTGTAGATCAGGATGGCCTCGAACTCAGAAATCCGCCTGCCTCTGCCTCCCAGGTGCTGGGATTAAAGGCGTGTACCACCACCGCCCCGCTACATAATTGTTTCTAAACAAAGGAGCCAGAACACACCCACCGGTAGTCTCAGTACTCAGAAGAATGAGGCAAGAGAATCAGGAGTTGGAGGCAAGCCTGGGCTAAGTAGACTCCATCTCTTAAAAACTTCAAAGAATAATAACAATGATATAAAAAACAAATTTAAAGTAAAAATACATAGAAACATGAAGAACCCTATGAAAAATAAGCAAGATAGTCGGGCAGTGATGGTGCACGCCCTTTATCCCAACAATCAGGAGACAGAGGCAGGCACAGCCCTGAGTTTGAGGCCACCCTAGTCTACAGAGTGAGTTCCAGGACAGCCAGGGAAACACAGTGAGGCACAGCCTCGAAAGAAAAAAAGGAAGGAGAAGGAAGGACAAACAGTAAAGATTTCCCTGGGCTTCCATTTGTCTTATCACCTAAGCCCAGAAAAAGTCTTGATGCTGGGTGACACTGCTAGCAAAGCCACGAGGAGGAAGCACTCTTCATCCCTTCCTCCCTACACCCACAGAGAGAGAGAAACACTGTGGTTGGAAAGCAGGGTTCAGAATTGGAGCAGAAGCATTTAATTCACCAGTGAGGACTATGGGTCTGCCTCAGTGGTAGAGCCCCTGCCTAGAATCCCCCAGTGAGGGTCTGGGGGCGTGGCTCAGTGGTAGAGCCCTGCCTAGAATCCCCCAGTGAGGGTCTGGGGGCGTGGCTCAGTGGTAGAGCCCTGCCTAGAATCCCCCAGTGAGGGGCTGGGGGCGTGGCTCAGTGGTAGAGCCCCTGCCTAGAATCCCCCAGTGAGGAGCTGGGGGCATGGCTCAGTGGTAGAGCCCCTGCCTAGAATCCCCCAGTGAGGGGCTGGGGGTGAGGCATGAACAAGGCCTTGAGTTCCTTCCCTCGCACAAACGCATGGGAGGAGAGGAATCTGAGGATATTGTGAGGGAAGTCAGTCCCTACTTACGTTGTTGGAAAGAAGAGTTGAGGCTCGGTGAGCTAACAAGGAGGAACGTCTGGGTGGCTGGCTAATTCTATTTTTGACTTGGCCGTTGTTCTAAGTGGTTCACCTTAAAATAAAACAGTTTGGGTTTTTGCTGAATTTCAGGAATTGCTATTTTAAGAACTTCCTGGGTTTGCTTTAAGAAAGAGAGATAGTGCTTAACTTGACTTTGTACTTTTTCTATTTTATAATTTATTTTTATTTTATGTGCAGTTGTGTTTTGCTTGTGTGTATGTCTGAATCAGGAGTTAAAGAGAGTTGTGAGCAGCCATGTGGTTGCTGGGAATTGAACCTGGACCATTGGAAGAGCAGCTAGTGCTCTTAACCACTAGACCATCTTTCCAGACCCACAATTTGTTTATTGTAAAACAGACTCCCCCACCCCCACCCCCGAGTCAGGATCTCATACACTAGCTCAGGCTAACCTCGAACTCATAGATAATCTGGAACTACTTGCAACAAATCTCCTGCCTCAGCCTGGCAAGTGCTGGGATTACAGGTGTGAGCCACCACACCTGGGAAAGGAGTTTACTCTATGAAACTAGTTTCTGGTAGATCAGAAGCAGGGATTTGTTGCCAGGAAACGCTCTTCACCGTCAAGCCATCTCTCCAGCCTGCAGTGTAGCTGGGAATTACATCATGTTTACTTTCTTGATCTTCTCACGTTCCACCTTCTTCCGTCTTCTCAAAATGGCATGATTTCTTTTTGTCCTGTGCCTGAGAAAAAAAATCTCATAATTTAAATATTGTACATTTTCCTTATCTGTTCCTCCTATGACAGGCACGCCAGCTGGCTCCATGACTGGACTTTTGTGATTAGTAATTACTCCTGTGCCTCATCATCCTTCAAAATCTCTCTCTCTCTCTCTCTCTCTCTCTCTCTCTCTCTCTCTCTTATCTCAAACAAGCATCAAGCTGGCTATATAGCCAAGGATGACTTTGAACTTCTGATCCCCCTGCCCCCCCCCCCCCCGCCCCATGCCTACTGGGAAAAAAATACATTCATGTCAGAGAGCACCTCTCTCCCTTCCGCCCTCCCTGATTCTTGCTGTTTCTTGCCTCTTTCTGTCCTCCTCCTCAGCACGTCCCTCAGGGTTAACCCACTTAAGGTTCCACATTATGCAGAGCTGTCTCAGAACGTCTAAGGTCTCTGCAGGTCACTGTCTTGTCCTCAGACTCATTCTCCAGTGAAGTATAAGAAACAGAGGCTGGAGGTGTGGCTTTGCACAAGAGCATTTTCCTGACATGCACAAAACGATTCCCAGGACCCACAGCGGCCAAGAGCCCTCAGAGACTGCAGGACACTGCAAAGGGAAACCCAGAGATGCAGACAAGGTCCGGGATGCTTATATCCATGTGCCACACGAGGCTGCGTGCTTATATCCATGTGCCACACGAGGCTGCGATTTAGGTGTGTGTGGACAGAGCTGGACCTACTCCCACAGTCCCTGAGTCAAATCATAGCACCCCATCCAGGTTAAATTAGTGTCTGAAATTACAGCCTTGGCGGCTGTGTTTGTCTGCCCCGTCTGCTGTACTGCAGCCCCACAGACTGGGAGGTTTCCCCAGCAGAAAAGATTCTTTCATGGTTCTGAAGTAGACAATGAAGGGGTCCTCAGGCTTCGTTGCCCCTAGAGCTTCTCCTGGGGTTGTAGATGGCTTTGTCACTCACTGTTCCTTGGATGTTCTCCTCCCTGCAGAGTCTTGGCTGTATTGTGGGTTAACAGCCAGCCTAGGCTACTTTAGGCTTACACTGCCTCAAATAAAAATGTTTTTAAAAAGCCTGTGGGTGTAGCTTAGTGGCAAAGCACAAGGCTCTTACTTAAACCCTTAGCACCACAAAAAGCAATCAGAAATGAAATCAATAGTTTCTGCTCTACTCATTTGAAAGCGCACATACTAAACCTTCAGGGGATGTAGTCGAATGTTACACAGACACATGAATATATGTTAATATTTATGTTTAATATTAAAAATAATAAATAAATATAGCTTGGCATGGTGACTCATATCTTTAATCTCAGCACTGGGAGGCAGAGACAGGCCAATCCTTGAGTTTGAGGCCAGCTTGTTCTACAGAGGGAGTTTCAGGACAGCCAGGGCTACACAGAAAAACCCAGACTGAAAAATATTAAATAGATGTTCGTGGTATGTGTGTATGTGTGTGTGTAGACCAGGCACTGATGAATATATAAGAACTGTAACTGATTTTATTTTATTTTTTATTTTTATTTTTTTTTTTTGGTTTTTCGAGACAGGGTTTCTCTGTGTAGCCCTGGCTGTCCTGGAACTCACTCTGTAGACCAGGCTAGCCTCGAACTCAGAAATCCGCCTGCCTCTGCCTCCCAAGTGCTGGGATTGAAGGCGTGCGCCACCACTGCCTGGCGATTTTATTTTATTTTATTTTTTTATTTTATTTTGAGATAGGGTTTTTCTGTGTAGCTTTTGCTATTCTAGAACTCCCTCCATACACCAGGCTGGCCTCAAACCCATAGAGATCCACCTGCCTCTGCCTCTGTCTCCTGAGTGCTGGGATTAAAGGCGTGAGCCAGAACTCCAAAAATTAAACAATACAACCACAATACCGTCAATAAATGGGCCACTGGAAAGAACAGACAGTTCTGAAATGGAGAAACACAAATGACTGAAAATATGAAAATATTTTTTTAAATGTTCAACATCCTTAAGCCATCCTGGAAACGCAAATATAAATCACGTTAAGATCCCATCCGACCCCAGTCAAAATAGTTACGACAAAGGACCACAATGACATCGAATGCTGGTGACGTTGTGGGAATTAAGGAGCCCTGACCTACCACTGGGAAGTGGGAAATGACAAAACCTAAGTCTCTGTAAGCTAATAAAAAGTAATTTTAATAAACTAATAATGATATAAACAGAGAAAATAATCATTAAGGCATAAAATGTTGGTTTAGTTTTTTTTTGGTTCTTTGTTTTGCTTTGCTTTGCTTTTGTTGCTGTTGTAACGTAGGGGGAGAGTACAAACGGACTTTCGAGTAGCCCAGCCTAGCCTCACGTTCACAGAGCAGCTCAGGGATTGGAACTTGGGTATTTGTGATTCTAAACACGTGCCAGCATAGGTACGGTAGGGAGCTGCCTCAACGGGAAGTTAGTTGGCTTCACAAGCATCGAGGGCCTGACTTCAGACCCTTAGAACTTATATTAGGGAGGGAAAATAAATCTGTGAATTCACAGCTTGCCCCAAACTAGCGGCCAGGACACCGAGTCCCTGGGCTCAGAGACCTGCCATTCTAGCCAAATCAGAGAGCTCCAGGGACAAGTGACTGTGAAGGGTTCTTGAAAAGTCAGTTGTGTTGGATGGTGTTTTGCTGGGGAAAACAGGCGAACATTTCACTGAAGTGGACACAGGTGAAAGGCTAAGGCAGACTCGTGAAGGAATGTTTAGCTGAAGCAGACACAGGAGAGAGGATGTTCTGCTAAACCAAACATGTGAAAGGACACGTGATGAAGGATTCTTCCTAACAACACGTATGTATTGCCTTACATTGTGTAGTTGATCTCCATTTGTCAGGACTCCATAGAGAGAAATGCGCCAAAAAAACCTTCTGGTGGTGTGCTATGGCTTCTTGCTGCTTCCGTGGAGTCAAGCAGGTTGGCAGAGTGATGTCAGCTCAGGCCGACTCAAGTGCTAAGGGAAGACCCACAGACACATGCTGTTCAGAGGACGTATAAATAGGACTCAATGGACTATAGAGGGGCTTGCTCAGAAAGCTAGCTGTGCAACACTTCTTGGTCTCATGTCTTCCATCGCTCAGAGAGGCACAGCTGAGAACTTCTCCTGGCGTCCCTGCTGGTCCAAATCCCTCTGCTGACTTGTGTCGATTGGGCTGAGGCCTGACTGTTCCTGTTAGGTCGCATCACTGCTGCTGATTCGTGTTTGCTAGCCCAACTCTACTGAACTGGACTGCTGATGTATCCATGGAGTGTTTGCGAGTGGCTCGAGCTGCCTCTGCTGACCTGAGAACTGAACTGCTCTTTTCCTGACAACACAGATGGGATTTGCTTGAAGGAACCATTCCTAAACAGGTCTACTTCCTCTGTATCCTTTCTTTTCCACTATCTCTGGTGGGTGGTGGGCTAGAGAAGGAAGGTTAAAGTGTTAAAGAAGGAAGGTAAAGGTTAATGATGGTTTAAAAACCATCATTAAAAATAGGGTTTGAAAAAAAGTTACACGACTGTGTCAAAAAATAAGAAGAGTAACTGAGGACGACACCCAGTATCAAACTCTGTCCTCCACATGTGGGTGCATGCAGGTTTGGGTTGCATCTACACACATGAAAGAAAAGAAAAGGGAAGGGAAGGGAAGGGAAGGGAAGGGAAGGGAAGGGAAGGGAAGGGAAATGTTACAGGAAAAATACTGTAGAAAAAGTTTTCAAATTGGGCATGGTGGTGCTGCTCAGCACTGGAGGGGCTGTGGGAAGAAGATCCTGGGCTCCATGGCAGCTTGGATGACATGATAAGACTGTTTCAAGGAAAGGAGGTTTTGAAGAAGTAGAACCTAGCTCTGAGGAGTCCTGAATTGAAATCCTAGGGCAGTACTGGTCACTACTGCAGGATTCATGAGCCCTGGAAACTGAGGTGACACGAACTCAGTAAAGAGACATTTTTAATATAAATGTATTTATTTACTTATTTATTTTAAATGTAGAAGTGCCCTCTGCATACACACCTGCAGGCCAGAAGAGGGAGTGACAGACCCTTTTACAGATAGATGGTCGTGAGCCACCATGTAGTTGCTGGGAATTTGAACTCAGGACCTCTGGAAGAATAGCCAGTGTTCTTAACCACTGAGCCATCTTATTTTTATACTTTTGTTTTGTTTTGGGACATAATCTCATGTAGCCCACGCTGTCCCTATACTTAGTATGTGGTGGAGGATTACCTCACTTTTCAGAACATGTTGTCCTCCTCTTCCTTCTCTGTCTTATTCTGAGACATAGAATGGTTAGACTTACCTGGTTACATAGCCTGGATGGCCTGTATGCAAACCATACTGGTCTCAAACTCACAGAGAACTGTAGGCTTAGGTTTTTTAAAACCAACTTTTATTTATTTATTTATTTATTTATTTATTATTTTATTTTATTTTATTTTTTATTTTTTTATTTTTTTTGGTTTTTCAAGACAGAGTTTCTCTGTGTAGTCCTGGCTGTCCTGGAACTCACTCTGTAGACCAAGCTGGCCTCAAACTCAGAAATCCGCCAGCCTCTGCCTCCCAAGTACTGGGATTAAAAGTGTGTACCACCACTGCCCAGCTAAAACCAATTTTTTTTTTTGTTTTGTTTTTCGAGACAGGGTTTCTCTATGTAGCCCTGGCTGTCCTGGAACTCACTCTGTAGACCTGTTTAGAAGTAGTTCTTTGTGGCGATTCCAATCTCTGTTTGTCAGGATGCCAGCAGTTACATTCAGTAGTGTTGGGATAGCAAACATGAATCAGCAGCGGTGGCATGATCCAGCAGAAACTGCCAGGCCTCCGCTGAATCAGCACATCAGCGGGAGCGACCAGGACCAGCCAGGACGCCAGGACTTCTCTGCCTCTCTCAACGAAATGAAGATCAGCAAAGATGAAAACTCAAGACCAAGGAAGCATGGCAAAGCTAGCTATGGCAGCACGCCATCGCTGTCCACTGAGCCCTGTTTACACTCTCTCCAAACATCACATGTGCTCCCACAGGTCTTGCCTCACCAAAACACTACATGAGTCTGTCTTAGCAAAACACCACGCGAGTCTGTATCACCTGACATATCCAGAAACTTCCACATCAGAGAACTGCCTGTTCCTGTTTCCCATGTTCCTAGGATCAAAGGCATGCCACAGGCCTGGCTGAATATCTGAACCTCCTGCCTCCGCCTCCCAAGTGCTGGGATGACAACCATGTGCCACCATGCCCAGTTTGAGAAATGGTTTTATTTTCTGGGTCTCTCCCTGCAGCAACATGAGCTGGAGTGACTGACACTGTGTGAGTTGAAGTAAGGAAATCACAGTAGAAACCACCAGCTTCAACGAGGCCAACCTGGAGAGAACTGAGGTCCAGGAGTACACTGCAAACTAAGGAGGCCAGTGGACAGGAAAGACAGAGAGAAATTTGCTCAAAAGCCTTAGATTAGAAGATTTACCAATCTTCTAAAAGCGCTTAAAGTGTGAACGTCACTGTGCTGCCTAGTCTTACGTCAACTTGACACAAGCTACAGTTACCTGAAAGGAGGGAACCTCAGTTGAGAAAATGACTCCATAAGATCCAACTGTAAGCGCACGCCTTTAATCTCAGCATTTGGGAGGCAGAGGCAGACAGACCTTTGAGTTTGAGGCCAGCCTGGTCTGCAGGACAGCTACGGCTACACAGAGAAACCCTGGCTTGAAACATGCCCCTCCAAAAAAATTAAAGGTAGGAAGGAAGGAAGGAAGGGAGGGAGGGAGGGAGGAAGGGAGGGAGGGAGGGAGGGAGGGAGGGAGGAAGGGAAGAAGGGAGGGAGGGAGGAAGGGAGGAAGGGAGGGAGGGAAGAAGGAAAAAAGGGAAAAGAAAAGGAAATGGAAAAGAAAAAAGAGAGCAGTCTGAACAAATCCTGAGGAGGGAGCCAGTGAGCAGTGTCCTTCATAGTCCCTGCATCAGCTCCTGCCTCCAGGTTCCTGCCCTGTTTGAGTTCCTGCCCTGGCTTCCTTCAGTGATGGACTACAGTGTGGAAATGTAACTACAATAAACCCTTCCCATCACAATTTGCTTTAGGTCATTGTGTTTTGTCGCAGCAATAAAAACCCTAACTACGACAATCTTCTCAACTAAAAATCCCACCATAAATTAGGAACTGAGCAGCGGTTCTCAACATGTGGGTCCCGACTCCTTTGACAAACCTCTATTTTCAAAAATATTTACATTATGATTCATTACAGTAGCAACATTACAGTTATGAAGTAGCAACGAAAATAACTATCATGGGGGGGGAGTCACCGCGATGTGAGGAACTTTATTAAAGGGTTACAACATTAGGAAGGCTGAGAACCACTGGAACAGAGCAAAATAAGTTAAACAAAGGAAGGCTGGGATGAAGCTTGATGGTTGAACACCTAACTGTAATCCACTAGTGAGGACTGGGGGCATGGCTCAGTGGTAGAGCCCCTGCCTAGAATCCCCCAGTGAGGGGCTG
>NW_021604904.1:614416-641748 GCF_004785775.1 Grammomys surdaster | reverse complement strand
GGCTCAGTGGTAGAGCCCCTGCCTAGAATCCCCCAGTGAGGGGCTGGAGGTGGAACTCAGCAATAACACACTTGCCTAGAACCCATCAGAACGCGGTTGGGGCTTGGATCAGTGATGGAGCAAAAGAGATCTATGGAACTGACTAATCCTATCTCTATCCACTCTATCCCCGCCAGAACATCTATGGTGATTTGAATATGGTTGGCCCAGGGAGTGGAACTTGTTGGAGGAAGTATGTCACTGTGAGGGTGGGCATTGAGACCCTCCTCCTAGCTGCTGAGGATGCTGAGTCTTCCAGCGTCTTCAAATCAAAATATAGAACTCTCAGCTCCTCCAGCGCCATGCCTGCCTGGATGCTGCCATGCTTCCTGCCATGATAATGGACTGAACCTCAAGAGATTGTAAACCACCCCCAATTAAATGTTGTCCTTTATAAGAGTTGCCTTGGTCATGGTGTCTCTTCACAGCAATGAAGACCTTAAAACAGCATCCACTAAGATCTAAAGCCAAGCAAAGCTTCTTTCCTCACTAAAGGCTAGGTCCCTGCTTGGAGACAGCCTGTTCCAACCACCCACATGTTTAATTGACACCGAGTCACCCCTAAGGGGTTAATAACAGACTAAAGATGTCAGCCTAACCCAAGCATGTTGACTATTGTGCAATTTTCAGTAACAAGTTAATGTCTTAAAGTGTGGGGAAAATTTAAGAAGCCCGCCACAGCGGCGCAAGCCCCAAAGGGGCTTCCGCCGCCTTGGCGGTCCCACATTAGGGAAGAAGTCTTATGGTTCCAGCGGCCTGAGGGCCTTGGCGGCGGCAGGCCCCAGTAACACGAGGAAGTCCTTAGTTCCAAAAAGGTTTATTGTCATGGCCGATAATAGATGGATCTAGGCGTACCCCCCAGAACTCAGGGCAGTCCCGAGTTATATAGGGAGGGAGAAAGGGGGAGGATTGGGGGAGGATCTGGGGGAGGCATGTTTAATTTGCTCTGCCCTCTGGCCTTCATTAATATGTAAATCCCTAGGGCCTGAGGCCTATAGCCTGGCCTATGTGACTCTATGGTGACTGTTTTTCAGGATCCTGGATGATGGTGGGGACCGAACTCCTGCCGGTTCTCACGCAGAATTCCACGCAGAATCTCGGGGTTCTAGGCACCTGCTCAACCATGACCCAGGATACCCTTACGCAGTCCCACATTAAAGCATCATGGGCAAACACCTCACAGTTAAAGGGCAAGTCTTAGTAATAAAAGATTTGTAGCAGAGCATGGTGACCGAACCTCTAATCTCAGCAAAAGGCAGAAATAGGCAGATATCTTGAGTTTGAGGCCAGCCTGGTCTATACAGCAATTTCCAGGATAGCCAGGGCTTGCCTCCCTTTCCGTGTGTGTGTGTGTGTGTGTGTGTGTGTGTATGTGTGTGCGCACACATGCATTCAATGCCAACCAAACTGCACATGTAGAAGTTAGGAAGACAAGTTGTAGGAGCCAGTTCTTTCTTTCCACAATGTGGGTTCTGGGGTCAAACTTCGGCTTGGCCATCTCACCGGCCAACAAGGATTCTTGACAGAAACCTTGTTAGTCAGCTACAGGAGTCGTATCACTTCCTGTGATCTTTTAGCAGCAGTGTCTCAGAATCTGGCTATGAGACTCCTTAAAATTCTTCTCACCGGGTGGTGGTGGTGGCGGCAGCGGCGGCGGGCGCACGCCTTTAATCTCAGCACTTGGGAGGCAGAGGCAGGCGGATTTCTGAGTTCGAGGCCAGCCTGGTCTACAGAGTGAGTTCCAGGACAGCCAGGGCTATACAGAGAAACCCTGTCTCGAAAAAAAACAAAAACAAAAACAAACAACAACAACAACAACAAAATTCTTCTCTTCCCTCCTCTCTCCAGGGTCTCAAACTATTTAGAATCATCAAACTGGAAAGATCCAGAATACTACCCCTTCACGTTTATAGTTCTTGAACAAGCCGCTGACATTACACATGACTCATTTTCTGCATTCTACACATGAAAAGCAGCATTTTAAAAACATGGTGCTGAGTGGGAGTTAGAAAAATATATAGGCAGGTAGAGAAAGCAGAAACGGCCTTCCTGCCAGGGTTCTTTCCTTTCTTATGAGAAAGGTTGGGAGGACAAATGCCTAGGCAGAATGTTAAGATGAGAGGACCCAGCAGTCTTATAAAGTGCTTAACAGAGCCCTTGTAAGGACTCTCAACTCAGCGAGCGATACGTTAGCCTGCCTCAATAAAGCGCCACTCACACACACACACCTTTGTCTCCCTCCGACAGTCAGTTCTTTGCCTGTCCTACAAATGAACTCAACTAATACCAGAATTTTAGTTGCTGTAGAGGACGGCAAAGATGGGTTAGCACTAAAGAGCATATACTGCTTTTTCAGAGAACCTGAATTTGGGTCCCCAGCACCCACGCAGGGTGGCTCATAACCGCCTGTGACTGAAGCTTCAGGAGATCCAACACTTTGTGTGCGTGCATGTACACACACACATACACACACACACACACACACACACCACACACAATTTAAAAATAAAATCTATGCCAGTATTTTGTTTTAATTTATTTTAAACTGCCTTTGACTCTTGCTTTGGCATTCATAATTTAGCAATCTTGAACAAAGTGACTTCGTTTCTCTGGGTCACCTGTATACGAGGCTCTTCATGGAGATTTAATGACATCATCTGAGCAAAGCCCACCCCCCCTTTCCGCCCCATCCCTCCAAACTGAAGCTCATTATAAGAAGCAGAAGAGTATGGTGGACAAGTTCTGACTGCAGATGCCAGTGATCTCAGAGCTGGTGAGGCAAGCTAACGTAGCTACGAAATCTCCGAGACAGTACACTTCACCCTCCAGCCTGCCCCTGTCCACGGAGGCCGCGTAAGCCTGCGCCCTAGCTTGCTCCAGTCACCCGTAGCTCTCTGAAGCAGGTGGTTTCCACGGAGAGCAATGGTCCACGAACGAACTACATTTCCCAGCATGCACTTCCAGTCAGGGACCCGAGAGCGACTCTCCTGTGAACCTTGTCCGAACCGCTTTAGGAGTATCGGTCCTTAATCTCCATTCATTCAGCCCCTATGTTTCTCTTGCCTAAATGAGTCCGTTACGGTGAACCCCACCATGAGCGGGGCTCCTGCAGGGCTCGTGGAAAGCGTTGGTTCATCCTCTCCGATAGGAGATAAGGTCAAAGGACAGGTTCGTGTAGCCTGGGACAAACCCAAGGCCTCGCAGCTTGGGACTACAACTCCCAGGCGGCATCGCGGAGGCGGCATCCAAACGTCACTGGACACCGCCAAGAGCCCCGGGGGGGAGAGGGACTTAGGGGGCCGACCGGGAGCCGGCTGAGGAGGATGGGGGCCGCCCACCCGTTCCCCGTGTGAGGAGGCCGAGGGGCGCGCCACCCCATCCCGGGGCGGCCGCCCCCGGGGCGCCGCCATCCCCGCCCGGCCCTGCGGTCGTGGCTGGGGATGCGGAGCCGGGGGCCGCCGGTGGAGCTGCGCGGGGTGAGAGGCGCGGGGAGGGGCGGCCGCTTGCTGCCCTCGGCCTCGGCCTCCGCCGGCGGGCCCCGCTCGACCCGGCCCTCCTTGCGCCCCGATATCTCTGGGGACAGGTGAACCTGTCGCCTGTCCTGCACAGCCAAATCCGAGAGGACGGTCTTATCCTTTGAAAAAGGTGGTTTTTTCTGTTTTTTATTTTTATTTTTTTAAAAATTCCTTCGCTCCAGCGGAGGCCCTCCCCCAGCCATGGCCCCCAGGAGACCCCCGGGGTCCGCAGGGACTGTCTCCCATCCCGGCCTCCCGGCCCCGCGCTCGGCATCGCTCGGGCAGCCTGCGTGAAGCGGCCTCCCGCAGCCCCCGGCCCCTCCCCCATGGAGGAGGAGGAGGGGGCGGCGGCCAGAGAGTGGGGCGCGACCCCCGCGGGGCCACTGTGGACCGCCGTGTTCGACTACGAGGCGGTGGGCGACGAGGAGCTGACCCTGCGGAGAGGCGACCGCGTCCAGGTGCTTTCCCAGGACTGTGCGGTGTCCGGAGATGAGGGCTGGTGGACAGGGCAGCTGCCCAGCGGCCGTGTGGGCGTCTTCCCCAGCAACTACGTGACCCCCGCTGCACCCGCCGCACCCACAGACCTCCAGCTGCCGCGGGAGATCCCCTTTCACGAGCTGCAGCTAGAGGAGATCATCGGTGTCGGGGGCTTTGGCAAGGTCTATCGCGCCTTATGGCGTGGAGAGGAAGTAGCGGTCAAGGCCGCCAGGCTGGACCCTGAACGGGACCCGGCAGTGACAGCGGAGCAGGTGCGCCAGGAGGCCCGGCTCTTTGGAGCCCTGCAGCACCCCAACATCATTGCCCTGAGGGGCGCCTGCCTCAGCCCCCCAAACCTCTGCCTGGTGATGGAATATGCTCGGGGAGGTGCATTGAGCAGGGTACTGGCAGGTCGCCGGGTCCCCCCTCATGTGCTGGTCAACTGGGCTGTACAGGTGGCTCGGGGCATGAACTATCTACACAACGATGCCCCTGTACCCATCATTCACCGGGACCTCAAGTCCATCAACAGTAAGTGGTATCCTCTCTCCCAAAACTCATCCGCCGAACCTTGTGAGGCCCAGCCCAGGTGGTTGGAAAGGACAAGGGACACCCAGATGGCAACGTGCAAGGGGCAAGTAGGGGCAGGTGAAGGGGGCTTTGGTTGTATTAATAAGAAAACGGAAGCTCAGAAAGGTTGGAAGACAGACTGACTTTCAGGCTATAGTCGCAGTGGGTCAATGATTGTGTATCCATGGTACTATGACAGTCGCTGTGTTCACTGCCACTTGCAGAGTCTGTCCTCATGATACCCACCACCTGATCACGGCATCAGAGTCTACCAGGCAGAGATAAACAGAAGCTAGCTTAATTGAAGCCTGTCACTACTAACCTTTGTGGCCTTGTCATTGGTAGCGGGGTCGTTCTGTTCCGTGCACTTTTTATGCTGTTTAGTGGCCTTAGAGCTCTGTGTGCAAGCGGTCATTAGTTCTCCGCAGCCCTGCTCCCAACTGTCAAAACCAAAAACGTCTCCAGACACTGCCTTGTGTGGCCTGGGGATAGGGATGGAATGGGGCAAATCAAACCACTCTGGAAGTGCTTCTGGTTCTCCAGCAGACTGCACAGATGAAGGGGCTGGGAGAGTGTGGCTGGTAGAAAACAGGTCCAGGCTGCCTTGCCAGTCACAAGCCCTACAGAGCTGACTGGTTGATTGAGTCAGCAGAGGGCCAGGATGACCCAGAGATGGGAAGGGTCCCTAGAAATCACATCGAGACCAAAAACATCTCCAGGCATCAGCAAATATCAATGGACCTGCTGATGTGTTAGGCTCTCTCCAAGCACCAGGACACCGTGGTTTCTTTCCCTGAGAGTCCTCATAGATGAGACATTTCCTTCTTTCTTTCTAGATCATTCTGGTGTGTGCTAGATCATGCTGTGTGCTAGGTACTCCTAGGTATACAACTGGGAAGACTGCCTCCTTGGCTCTCCCGTTCTTCCTGAGCTTCATTGCACAGCCCTTCATTTTTATCTTTTAAACTGATGGCCTCAGTCTTGCATTTGGTATTTATAAGGCCAGAGCATGTGCACAGGGCCTCCACAGAAACTGAGGGAGGCCTGCACGTTCCCTGCCCTCAAGTGGGTTAGTCTTAACGCAGGAATGTGAGAATCTTCCCTTCGCCTTCAATGCTTACCCCTTAGCAATTCCTTCTTACCTGTTGGCTTACATTTTCATGTTTGTTTGATTCCACTCAACTGTTTTGTATAAGCTTGTTACTAACTGCAGCCTTAGCCCCTAGAAGAGAGGGGCTGAGTGGTCTTCATCCCTTATGCCTGGCATTCATACATCCCACACAGAGTGACCAAGTACTGGTGACCTTCCATGGCCTGTGCCCGGTCTGAGAGACTCAACAAAATAGATTCAGGTGGTCCCTGCCTGGATGGATGCCCACATTCTAGTGTTTCTAAAATGCTGGGTGAGTAGAGGCAGGGCCACTGGCATGAGGGGGAGCCTAGGCCTTCCTCACCCAGAGGATCCGTAGAACATGTCTAATACAACCTGGAGAAGGCGGCTGGGCTCTGAAGGCCTGGGCTCCCTCTGGGGAAGTAATAAACACAGGCTCCTGCAACAGTTCTTACACCCTACCCCAAGAAGTTCCTCATCTGACGCCATTTGTTCTTTGCTTCAATACTTCTTTTGTCTTTAAACATTAATTATGTACTATTGGGGTTGGGAATTCACATTACCATGCACGTGTGGAAGTCAGAGGACAGCCACCAGATGTCGTGTCTCTTCCTCCCCGATGAGAGCTCTGGGGTGGGACTCAGGCCATCAGGTTATAAGTACCTTTACCCGCTCAGCCATCCTGACACCTGGTTTGTTTTAGTTTTGCCAACCTGCTACCTCAGCCTCCCAGGTAATGGAGTTACAGATGTGTACAACCGTGCCTGACTTAGTTTAGTCTTTCTTAAGCATCTACTGTCTTCATCCTTGGCTCTAGGATCATGGAAGACACTAGGGACAGCCGGGTGAGTGGCATGTCTCTACTCCCAGTATCAGGAGGCTGAGGCAAAAGGACTGCCATACGTTTGAGACCAGCCTGAATTACATGATGAGTTCCGGGCTAATCTGGATGACAGTGTAAGATCCTATCTAAATAAATAAATAAATCAGGGCCAAGTCTGATGGCTAGCTGGGCAAAGGTACTTGCTGCCAAGCCTGGCAACTTCAGTTTAATTCCTGGGACATGTCTGGAACAACTCATACACAAGTGCATCATACATATGAAATAGGTAAACCTTTTTTTTTTTTTTTTTTTTTTTTTTTTTAAGGAGAAGAGCGTTGTATTGTAAGCCTTTAATCCCAGTACACAGAAGGCAGAAGGCAGAGGCAGGCAGAGTTCTGTGAGTTCAAGGACAGCCTGGTTTACCTAGTGAGTTTCAGGACAGCCAGGGCTACCTAATGAGATACTGTCTCAAAAAAAAAAAAAAAAAAAAGAAAGAAAAAGAAGAGCAAGAAGAAAACCCTACCCCTCACTAATTTGTAATCTATATATAGTAGACAAGAATAGATGATTGGTTGATGGCTCAATCTACCTATAGGTATGGGGATGACAGATACATATAGATATAGGTATACAGGGTCCATAGCTAGAGGAAAGATAGGAAGAGATACGGAAAAAAAAAAAGGTGGTAAATACTAGTTTTCAGAGGCTACAGAGACCCCGAGGGAATTATGGTGAATTTGTTATATTTGATGGTCAAGAAAGGCAACATCTGGGGGCACAAAAACTGAACATAAAGGAGTCAATCTTATAAAGAGAGATAGGGAAAGCAGGGCAAATGTGAAACGGGAAGAGTGTACCTCTGCGGAGAGATAGTAAACCTGCTGGAACGTGGAGACTGGCATAGAACCGCACTGCTCGGGAGCTGCACCGTGGATGTGGCTGCACCGTGGGTGTGGCTGCACCGTGGATGTGGCTGCACCGTGGATGTGGCTGCACCGTGGGTGTGGCTGCACCGTGGGTGTGGCTGCACCGTGGGTGTGGCTGCACCGTGGGTGTGGCTGCACCGTGGGTGTGGCTACACCGTGGGTGTGGCTGCACCGTGGATGTGGCTGCACCGTGGGTGTGGCTGCACCGTGGATGTGGCTGCACCGTGGATGTGGCTGCACCGTGGGTGTGGCTGCGGATTTGAGGTCAGACTGGACTACAGTGTGAGACAGTCCCTAAACACAGCAAAACCCGGGCCTGGAGGCTGCAGAGACAGCTTGGTGGTTAAGAGCACTGGCTACTCTTGCAGAGAACACGGCTAACACAACTTCAGTTCCCACCACCTACATGATACATCACAAACATCTGTGACTCCAGTTCCAGGGGATTCTCTACTTGATGTCTCTTCAGGCACCAGGCATGCACGTTAGACATGTAAACATACAGGCAAACACATGCATTTATTTTACACACACACACACACATACACACACATATATGTATATCAAGCTGAGGCTGTAGCATGTTCTTAAAGTGCTGCTTTACATTCATGAGGTCTTGGGTTCAATACCCATCACTCAAACATGGCACAAACATGCAAAGCGTAGACCATCTCAGTATTAAGACATTGAGCAAGGACGGCAAAGCTGGTTCAAGTCTTTGTACTGGTATCTAGAGAGCCATATGCTTTTGATCAAGTAACTTCTGTAAAACTTAGTTTGCTAGACAATAAAAATTATGAGTCCAGCTGGGCAGTGGTGGTGCACGCCTGTAATCCCAGCACTTGGGAGGCAGAGGCAGGTGGATTTCTGAGTTCGAGGCCAGCCTGGTCTACAGAGTAAGTTCCAGAACAGCCAGGGCTACACAGAGAAACCCTGTCTCATAAAACCAAAAAAAAAAAAAAAATTATGAGTCCATTCTTAGAAAGGATTTAACCCCAATGAGGACACTAATCATAGCTGTCATCATTGTTAGACGGCACCCCGCCTCCGGTCAGCTAGAACTATTCTGTATGCTTAGTTGTATCAGTCAGGCTTGGTCACAGTGATGCTGCGTAACCAACCGTCCTTAAAATGCACTGTGTGAAAACAACTACTCATTCCTGTCTGTGCTCTTCTAGCTGGACGGGGAGCAAAATGACTTAGCAGGGCTTGGGTAGAGGGGATCCACTCCCAAGTGTCTCCCACCCCCTTTGGATCAGCAGGCTACTTAAAGCACATTATTATGGTGGTGGCAGAATGTCTAAAGGCCAAGATGGTGCCAGAGGCTTCTTTCAGGCTAGGCTTTGAACTGGTCTGTCATATTCATTTCATTCCTTCAGTTTTTAGAGACAAGGTCTTACCTGGGTTGGCCTCCAACGTATTATTCACCTGCCTCAGGCTCCCAAGTTCTGGGATTATGTGCTACCATACCCAACTGTGTCTACCTTTTCCTTTAAAAGGTTTTGGGTGTGTATGTGTTTGTTTTAAATTATGTATATATGTGAGTATATACACGCATGAGTGCAGGTGCCTGCAGAAGTCAGAAGGTGCTGGATCCTGTGAAGCTAGAGTTCCAGGTGACTGTGCAGGTCCTCTGCAGGAGCAGTGCGTGCTCTTAACCACTGAGCTATGTCTCCAGCCCAAAGAGTTATTTTTAATTATGTGCAGGTGTGTGTGTGTGTGTGTGTGTGTGTGTGTGTGTGTGTGTGGATATGTGCATGTGTGAGCGCCAGTTTCTGTGGAGTTTAATAGAGAGCATCAGATCCTCGAGCTGGAGTTACAGGTGGTTGTACCCGTCTGGTGAGAGTGATGAGAATACAGTTTAAGTTGTCTGCAAGATCAGTACACAGTCTTAACGCCGAGCTGTCTCTCCATCCCCTCTTCTTTTTGGCCAGTATTAGTATGAATCTCCCAGAGTTAAAGCCTAGGGCTAAACTCTCTGCCTGGTTAGTGAAAAGAGCAGACTTGTGACGGACTGCCTGACAGAATGAAGAGACAGGGAGGGGTGGCGTTGGCTGTGTTGCAGAAGGCCACCCCTCAGGAAGCCTGGGCATCAGAAGCAAGGAGTCACTTCTGGTGACCAGGGCAGGAAGGAACTGCTCAGAGTGGGGACCCATAATCTATTGAAGAGAAAGAGGAAGGCAGAGGCCTGGGGCACCAAGCTGTCAGGTCTTGATGACCCACCTTTCTTCCTACCCCCAGTCCTAATCCTGGAGGCCATTGAGAACCACAACCTCGCTGACACGGTGCTCAAGATCACAGACTTCGGCCTTGCCCGAGAGTGGCACAAGACGACCAAAATGAGTGCGGCGGGGACCTACGCCTGGATGGCTCCCGAGGTCATCCGCCTCTCCCTCTTCTCCAAAAGCAGCGATGTCTGGAGGTGCTGAGAGGCTGGCGGGTATCCTCAGGGAGAGGGAGAGGAGGAACATTTGTGGGGGACCAGTGACCAAGCAGTCAAGTATTCCTGAGGCTGAAACAAGTCCCAAGTAAAAATTTGTACCTGAATAAAAAAATTTAAGAAAAAAGAGATGTTAGCATTAAAGGGCTCCTGAAACACCTTCCACTGCATAGTCACTGAACGGGGAAGTCGAGGGCCTGAAACACCGTCCACTGCATAGTCACTGAACGGGCAAGTTGAGGACCTGGCTGCAGCCATTCATTCTTCCAGCTACACAGGTGTCTAGAGATACAGCAGTCACCAAGTGTAAGGAGAACCCTTCCTGGTAGCCCATCAACTCAGGAGGCAGAGACAGGATGATTGCAAGTTCAGAGCCTGCCTGGGCAACTTAGAGCTTGTCTCAGAATCACAGTAAGAGGTTGGTGGATGTGGCTCAATGGTAGAACACAAGCCTGGAGTTCATCCTCTTGTGAAGGGCTGGGGGCGTGGCTCAGTGGCAGAGCACCTACCTAGAGTCCCCTGGTGAGGGGCTGGGGTGACCCACTGAGAGCAGACTTGCATAGCTTGTTGTAGTGCCCTGAGTTCAATCCTCAGTAACACAAAATAAAGAAAACCCCTACATCACAGATAGTAACAAAAACCTAAAAGAAACTTGGAAAGTAGAGGGGCTGAGAAGATAGTTCAGTCAGTAAAGTGCTTTCCATGAAAGCCATGGTAGCCTGAGTTTAGTAGCATTCACATAAAAGCTGGACATGGAGATGTGCTGGTAACCCCGGCAGCAGTGAGGAGGCAGACACAGGGGTCCCTGCAGCTTGCTGGCCAGAAGTCTGACCTAATCCACGAGCTACAGATCCCAGTGAGAGAACCTGTCTTAAACAAAACCAAGGCTCGCACATTCCTTTAATCCCAGCATTCGGGAGGCAGAAGCAGGTAGATCTCTGTGAGGCCAGCCTGGTCTTCATAGTGAGCTCCAGTACAACAAAGCCTACACAGAGACTCTGTTTTAAAAACAAACAAACAAAGAAACTCACACAATCCAAGTGGGTAGCTCCGGAGAATGACAGCTGAAGTGTACCCCTGGCCTCCATGTGCATACACATGTGTATACACACTCATATGCAAACAAGCACACACACACATACCACAAAATCAACTTTTAAACAATTGCTAGGTATGGTGGTATACACCTTTAATCCTAGCATCAGACTGCAGAGGCAGGCAGATGGATCTCTGTAAGTGTAGACCAGCCTGGTCCACATAGCCTGTTTCAGGACAGTCAGGGATATGTAGTGAACCTTGTTGGTGTGTGTTTGTTTGTTTGTTTGAAACAAAAGAAAACTGTGAAATAATTGTAAAGATCAGGAAAGTATTTGTGTGTGAAGGTAAATGTAGGTAGGGGTGGACAGGGAGGCACTTCCAAGTTCCAGAACTACTGTGGTAAGCTGAGTTCTAACTGACAAGGAGCTGGCTGAAGGTACTGAGGTGAACAGTTTGCAGGAAGTTCAAATGCAGTAGAGCAAGAAGGGGCCAGAGGAGTGCTGCACAGAGCTGACGCCTGCGGCTGAGAGGCACACTGGCTGTTACTCTTGGGTGCAGGGTGCCAGTCACACCCTGGTGTGCCCACTGACTGTCAGTCCCAGCCAGGTTGCAAATGGTTCAAGTTGCAGAGTAATGTGTTTGAGGCAGAACTAAGACCGGAGTTCCCACAGGCTCCCTAGCTTAGCCGCCGTTTGGTGAAGGTCTAATCACCTTTGTATGAAGTGATCACCTTTTGGGGATCCCAGGTGATATAATGACCCCAACCTCATGGGCTACTTGGATGTATTCCCAAATAAGGAGTCGGTGTTACAGGTCAGGACACGAGGTGTCATGTCTGCCAGCTACCAGTAGCACTCCTCAGTCAGTGTGACAGTCCAGCCGCCCCTGTAGGTTTCCAGGGACATGGGAGTGGAGGCAGCACGCCACCTCCTTTGGAAAACCAGTTATCTTCATGATCCAGAGTGGCTGCTCAGACTCCGGGCTTCACGCCCACATTCCAACCAGGGCGGAGGAGGGGAAAGGAGGTACACCTTGCCATTGAGGATGGCAAGGTGGAACCATGCTAGTTCCTTCTACCTTGAGGCGTTGTACGGATATCTAAGCCTGCCTAGCAGTGTCTGGTCTAGAGTTAAGTACTTTAGACATGGGCAATAGTCCTAACTAGTGTCCGGGTACGTACTGTGGGGACACAAATAAGGGATCAAGGAGGGCTTCCTGGCAGAGGGGGAATGCTCAGTTGAGACTTGAAGGACAAAGTTATAAATCACAAAGGAAGAGGCTGGGTGTTTAGAAGCAGCAGTGTAAGGATCATTGAAGGAGTGCTAAGAAGGATGTGGCCTGCCAGGCATGTACTCAGGAGGCAGAGGCAGAGGACCTTTAGTTTGGGGTCAGTTGAGCATGGGCAATCTAGTGAGCTCCAGGTCAGCCTAGGGTATGGTGAGACCATGTTGTGTTGGCGATGGAGGAAGAGGAGAAGGGGGCTGCTGCTGTCGAAGGCGATGCCTTAGCTCAGTGTTCGAGTGCTCGCCTAGTGTGTATGTGTGAGGTCCGAGATTCAATCTTCAGCATTTTTTAAAGATCTGATTTTAGAGCCTACAAGATGGCTCAGTGGGTAAAAGGTGTTTGCTGCCAAGGTTGATGACCTGGAACCCACATGATGGGAAAGAACCCAGTCCTGTGACTTGTCCTCTGACCTCCATGTGTGAGCCATTCCCCTGCTCCCACAATAAAGCAGTTTTTTAAAAAGACAAAGAAGTGATGACTTCATTAAGAAGATGGCTCTGGGCGTGGTGATACTCCCTTTAACTTCAGCACTCAGGAGGCAGAGGCAGACGGATCTCTGGAAATTCGAGGCCAAGCTATTTGACATAGTAAGTTCCAGGACAGCCAGTAGGCATTTCCCAGTAGGCATTGGGGTTCCACTTTGATTTTGGGTCAGAAAGTAGACAGAAGATGTCAGGAGACAACCCTGTCCACCTTTTGAAGAACAAGCCCATGAAGCTCAAATCAGGCTCCTTGGCCTCATTAGCTAGGCCGGAAATAGGATCAAGGGAGGGCTGGAATACAGGAGAAGACTGGGGTGGACTGTGGCATCACCCTCCCTCTCCCCGCCTGCAGCTTCGGGGTTCTTCTTTGGGAGCTGCTGACCGGGGAGGTCCCTTACCGAGAAATCGACGCCTTGGCCGTGGCTTACGGTGTGGCTATGAACAAGCTGACGCTACCCATCCCCTCCACGTGCCCCGAGCCCTTTGCCCGCCTACTGGAGGGTGAGCCAGGGCCCTGTGGAGAGGGTAGGCTCAGCTTTGGGGACAGGGTCCCTTGGGCCACACCTCTCCCCTTTATACCATCCTTGCATTCCAGTGGGCCCAGGAATGGGGGAGAAGGCTCTGGAGCCCAAGCAGCCAATGGGTGTCATGCCTATCATTGACGCCATGACTCCCAGACCCGTTTCCTGCCCAGAGCCAGAGCTCCCGAGGGCATCTGGTACTGGGGTCCCTGTCTAAACCTGGATCCCTCCGAGCAGGTCCTGGGGTTCCTTCCCATTGCTCCCCTTGTCATGTGGACAGGAACTTAGCTATGTCAGTGCCTTACCCTGAGCATGGACGCTGACCCTTGCCCATTCTCCCTCCCCTCCCCAGAATGCTGGGACCCAGACCCTCATGGGCGACCAGATTTTGGCAGCATCCTGAGGCAACTGGAGGTCATCGAGCAGTCAGCCCTGTTCCAGATGCCGCTGGAGTCCTTCCACTCACTGCAGGAAGACTGGAAGCTGGAGATTCAGCATATGTTTGATGACCTTCGGACCAAGGAGAAGGTGAAGGCAGGAGACAAGGCTGGGGTGGAGATCCCAGCTCTGATGCCTCGGGCAGTTCAGAATCCCTTTCCCTGAACCCTGCCCGTCCTCCTTGGGTCCATGCAGGGTGTTTTTGCATGTTAAGCTCTCTGTTGGCAGAATGATGAGAAAAAGGCCCCCTGTACTGAAGTACTCACAGGTGATACTGCATGTTATAAGGATGAGAACATAGATTAAGAGAGAGTAAAAGAAAAGGAACAGACTAGCAAGGTGTTGGTGACTGCCAAAGCCCGATAATGGGTGCGAGGGTGTTGTTCTCTGCTTTGGGGCGTGTCTGAAGTTTTCCACTACTCTTTTTTTTTTAGATTTATTTATTTATTTATTTATTTTTTATTTTTTTGGTTTTTCGAGACAGGGTTTCTCTGTGTAGCCCTGGCTGTCCTGGAACTCGCTCTGTAGACCAGGCTGGCCTCGAACTCAGAAATCCGCCTGCCTCTGCCTCCCAAGTGCTGGGATTAAAGGCATGTGCCACCACCGCCCGGCTAAAGATCTATTTATTTATTTTATGTATGTGAGTACACCGTAGCTATCTTCATGCACACCAGAAGGTGGCATCGGATCCCATTACAGATGGTTGTGAGCCACCATGTGATTCCTGGGAACTGAACTCAGGACCTCTGGCAGAGCAGTCAGTGCTTTTAACCCCTGAGCCATCTGGAGAGATGCCCCTACTCTTTGCTTTTGTGTTTGCTTGTTTACTAAAGGGCAATCTACTTAACAAACCGAAGAGCTGACGCCTGCATCAAGACGAGGGGCGTGGCGTGGGCATAGAACGATTGCCTAAACCTCTAAACCTTGGATTACATCATAGCACAGCATAAACCAGGCACGGTGGTGTGTGTTGCCCTCCACTGTGTAGTGAGTTGAAGACCAGGCTAGGTTTCATGAGACCCTGTCTGAAAGAAAGAAAGGAAAGGAAAGAGGAAAAAGCACCCTTTTGGCCCTAATTTAGTCCCTGTTATGCCATTCGTCTTAGCTAGTTAAGTCCAAACTGGAGGCATGTGAACCCAGACCCTGATGCCCACAAGACCCAGCTATCCTGGGTCGACCCCAGCAGCTAAGCCCTACCTACGGCCCGCCTACCTCCTCCCACCAGGAGTTGCGCAGCCGGGAAGAGGAGCTGTTGCGGGCCGCGCAGGAGCAGCGTTTTCAGGAAGAGCAGCTGCGGCGTCGGGAGCAGGAGCTGGCCGAGCGCGAGATGGACATCGTGGAACGAGAGCTGCACCTGCTCATGAGCCAGCTGAGCCAGGAGAAGCCCAGGGTCCGCAAACGCAAGGGCAACTTCAAGCGCAGCCGCTTGCTCAAGCTCCGAGAAGGCGGCAGCCACATCAGCCTGCCCTCCGGTACCTCCCGCTTCCCTGAGCGCCCCCCAGAAACTTTTTGGGGGCGGGGTATGTCTCCACAGAGGGTCGCTTGATTCATGTGGATAATTGTGCATGCTTGGCATGGTTGTTTTCTTACTGAGCTACGCCCTCGGCACCTAAAGGTTTTTCTCCTGTTGCAAGTGTATCCATCCCTTAGAGAAGATGAGCCATAGAGCCAGGGATGGTAGCTCCCATGGGTCGTCCCAGCATCCATCCTGAGACTGAGGCAGGAGGACTACCACCAGCTCGAGGTCAGACTGGCCCACCCTGGATCCCAGTTGAAACAAAACAAAAGACTGGTTCCCTACCTGACACAGAAACCACAGAGCCAGGCCGGCCACAGGACCAGCCAGTAGAGATAGAGCCACGTGCAGAACGTTAGCTATTCTGGCAGCCACGTTGAAAAAATGAAAAGAAGCCAGGCCTGCTGGCGCATGCCTTAATCCTATCACTTGGGAAGTGGGAGCAGGAGGATTAGGAGTTCAAGGCCGTCTTCCTTGTATAACAAGTGAAAGATCAGACTATATGACACTATCTCAAATCACAACACAAAAGAAACTGTGAGACAGTAGGTATGTTTTATTCAGCCCAATATATCTATGTAAGCAATACCAAAAAAAAAAAACAAAACAAAAAATTCCACTAAGATATGTTATGTTCTTGCTTTCACACTGAATCATTGAGATCCAGTGTGTTTTATATTTATAGCACATCTTGATCTAAGTGTTAAGTTTCCATGTCAGGCATAATGGTGCCTGCCTGTAATACCAGCACTGGGGAGGCAGAGGTCGGTGGCTGGTTTCAGAACAGCCTCAGATACAGAGTTCAGGGCCAGTCAGAGCTACATGGGGAAACCTTATCCAGAAATAACACAGGTAATGGGGCCGTGGCTCTGAGAGGGCCAGGCTTGCAGGCAGAGCACTGCCTAGCACCCTAACAGCTGCAGAGCACTGGGGTACGCTCTCCAGCACGCCTCCCCCCAAACTGATCTGGGGGACTGGGCATGTAGTTCAGTGTTTGGACACTTGCCTAGCATGCAAAGGCTTGACCTCTGACACTGCAAATATTCATGTGTTTTTAAACGTATACTAAGGTTTTATGAAGACTGAGGTAGATGGAAGTAGAGTCAGCTGCCTAGTGTGTGTCCAGCATCCTTAGTGCCTCCAACAACCAGATGTAGTATCTTCTTTAAACTTTGTCAAAAGTAAATATTAAGTTCCCCTCCTGCAGTTGCCCCAAGTCCTCATGGTCACATAAAACTTAACTGTGGCAGTGGTGCAGTCTCAGGCCTGGGTTCTTGGTCAAGCACAGTTTGGACCTCTCTAAGTTTATTCATTCAGGAAGAGCCTAAGATTCTCATTTCTAAGAGGATTCTGGCAGCCCTGGGTGCTGACGGGGGTGGGGAGCATCTTTGAGATCCCGTGCATGAAGCAGTGACCACACCTGCCATCCCCTCTTTCTAAGAGGGCATCTCCCTTTGCTTACCACAATGCAGTACTTACTAATGCCTCTTTCTTTCAGGATTTGAACATAAGATCACCGTCCAGGCCTCCCCCACCCTGGACAAGAGGAAAGGATCCGATGGGGCCAGCCCTCCTGCCAGCCCCAGCATCATTCCCCGGCTGAGGGCTATTCGCTGTGAGTATACACAAGGCCCTCACAGTCAGTCAGCAAACCTCAGCACAGTGCTGTCATCTCTGGTTCTCACCAGGGGCAGGTGGCAAAAATACATCAACAACGAGGTCATTTCTAGGAAGGGAAGAAAAGACAGCGGTGCTGGGAGTGTGCATAGCTTGATGGTAGAGGCTCTAACTATATTTTGTCCCCAGCACCAAAAATTGAGAGGTGGGGAGTATTAGGGTTCTCCAGAGAGATTACATCAGTAGAATACATGGCCATGCTTTAAGACGGTTTGGTCACAGAGTTCACACCCTCAGCTGTATGGCCTGTTCTGGAAGCTGGGGGCACAGGAAAACTGCTACCTACTTCACACCAAGTCCAACTTAAGAGGACCTGAAGATGGTGGTTTCAAAACCAGAAACCCTTCTGCCTCTTTGTCCTGTTTGAGCTTGCAATGGGCTGAGCAAAGCCACTCTCATGGGAGACAGTGGACCCTTTACTGTTCATCCAAACGCATGTCTTTCCCAGAGCCACCCTTGCACATGCAAAATTAGGAGTTTAGCAGCTTCTGGGAACCCTCAGCCCAGGAAAGTGGATATCACAAAAGGCTGATGCTACCCAGCTCGGGGCCTGAGGCGAGGTCTGCCAGTGCCCTTGGAGGTTATGAGTGTGCATGCCCCTGGCAGAAGGCACAACAAAGACTAGGGAGAAAATGCCTAGGGAGAAGGGCAGCACAGTTTTAGCCCAGAGGCCTGCTCGGCAGAGCAAAGAAGGACGGGCTATTTTATGGAAAGAGGGCTACAGGGCCAGGACATACAGACATGGAGACACAGTCTGACTGATTTTTTAAAAACTTTATTATTTAACAAAAATGTTTTTATTATTTATTTTTATTTCTTGGGTATGAGTGTTTTGCCTGCTTCTCTGACCGTACACCATGTGTATACAGTGCCCGAGGAAGCCAGAAGAGGGAGTCAGATTCTCCCAGAACTGCAGTTACAGATAGCTTCAAGCTGCCGTGTGGGTGCTGACAGCCAAACCCTCTTTGAAAGCAGCCTTTGAGAGTATTCTTACCCCCTGAGCTGTCTCTCCGGCCATGATTTTTAAAAAAATGTTTGACAATACTCAAGGCCTCATGGCATTATATGTGCAAAGCGTGTGTTCTATTGTTGAGCTTTGCCCCGCCCTTGCTGCAGCTTTGAGTGTGTGTGTGTGTGTGTGTGTGTGTGTGTGTGTGTAGAGGTATGCCTGTGTCTATGCAGAGGGGTGAGATGGGAAATAGGTGATTTACCTTAAAAGTTGACTTGAGAATAAAGGGTAAAACCAGTTCTTCATGCTGGATCAACCCTTCTGTTCTTCATGTATCCAGATACTTAGGGGTACACTTGAATGGAGCCATCAAGATTTAGCTGTTACCAGGGTTGGAGATGTGTATACTATTTAAAGATGGGAAGTACAGGGAGCCTGGCATAGGTGCGTGCTTTGGAGGTGTGTGCGTAGTCCATGCAGGAGAGGGAGCGGGGCTGCTGTCCTCCCAAGGACAAACCCCAAACTACTAACCTTTTCCTTTACATGCCTGTCTCATGGTCTCATGTAGCCCAGGCTGGTCTGCAACTGTGTAGCTAAGGATGACCTTGAACTCCTAAATTCCTGGATCCTTCTCCCTCTACCTCTCTGGTTCTGAATTACAGGCATGTGTCACAACACCCAGTTTATGCAGTGCTGGGGAAACCCAGGGATTCTGTTTAAGAGGCAAACACTCTACAAACTAGCTTCCTTCTCAGCCTTTTGTTTTCATTTTGAGATAGCCTCACTCTGTCTCCCAGGTTAGACTATAACTCATTGTTTTTATTACATTTGTAACTGTATGTGGTTGCATGTGCGTGGGTGCACTTGTGCAGTGGGTGCGTGTGACGGTCAGAAGACAACTTGGAGGCAGGTGTGTCTGTCCATACAGCGGTAACAGACTTTAGAGCCAGAGTGCATTCGGGAGCATGGAGGAACAGAACCTCAGTCTCCAGAACTCGGGGCTGTGCCGCCCAGAGCGAAGCTGAAGGCTTAGGTAGGGGAGGGGGACACAGGGGTCAGGAGCCGACTAGGAAAGGCTCCAGAAGGAGCCTGTTGCCTTGTTGAGTTAGGCCATGCCCAACAGGAGCCCTCAGAACGGTCGATGGGCTGACAGGGCCTCTCCGTGACTCTCTGTCACTCCTCTCCGTGCAGTGACTCCCATGGACTGTGGTGGCAGCAGTGGCAGTGGGACGTGGAGCCGCAGTGGGCCACCGAAGAAGGAAGAACTGGTTGGGGGCAAGAAGAAAGGCAGGACATGGGGCCCCAGTTCCACTTTGCAAAAGGAGCGGGCTGGAGGAGAGGAGAGGTACGGGTGTCTAGCTGCCTACCTGCCCCTGTACCTGCCTGACCCTGGCCCTGACCCTGTCTCCCTGTGCCCCTGCAGGCTCAAGGCCCTGGGGGAAGGAAGCAAGCAGTGGTCCTCGAGCGCCCCCAACCTGGGCAAATCCCCCAAGCATACCCCCATGGCCCCGGGCTTCGCCAGCCTCAATGAGATGGGTAAGAGAGTGTGGGCGCTCTGGGGAGTGGTGGGCACAGGAGAAACCCAGGCCGAGGGTATGTCACTCAGACCTAGGCAACACATGCCCAGAAGAGATAGCAGCTACTGGCCTGGAGATTGGCACACATTTTCAGAAGCAAGGCTTTGGAGAAAGAGATTTGAGGACGACAGTGGCAGCTAGAGAGTGGCGGTGGGTGGGGTGGGTGTGCTATTATTGGAGATCATTGGAGGAAGCCCTTGCCACCAGTTCTAGGGGAAGAGGAGGAAAGGCAGGCTCAGCTGAGTGACCGACCTCTCTGATTGCAGAAGAATTTGCGGAGGCAGATGAAGACAACAGCGTGCCCCCTTCCCCTTACTCCACCCCGTCCTACCTCAAGGTGCCTCTGCCCGCTGAGCCCTCTCCTTGTGTTCAGGCACCTTGGGAGCCCCCGGCTGCGACCCCCTCCCGGCCAGGACACGGAGCTCGTAGGCGCTGTGACCTGGCACTGCTGGGCTGCGCCACACTGCTGAGTGCGGTGGGCCTGGGCGCCGACGTGGCCGAGGCACGGGCTGGGGACGGTGAGGAGCAGCGGCGCTGGCTGGACGGTCTCTTCTTCCCGCGCCCTGGCCGCTTCCCTCGGGGTCTCAGCCCAACCGGGCGCCCCGGAGGCCGCCGGGAAGACACAGTCCCAGGCTTGGGCCTGGCACCCTCGGCCACCCTGGTGTCACTATCCTCTGTATCTGATTGTAACTCTACGCGCTCATTGCTGCGCTCTGACAGTGACGAGGCTGCCCCCACCGTGCCCTCCCCGCCGCCCTCTCCGATGGCGCCCTCACCGAGCACCAATCCTCTTGTGGACGTGGAGCTGGAGAGCTTCAAGAAAGACCCCCGACAGTCGCTCACGCCCACCCACGTCACTGCCGCCCACGCTGTGAGCCGTGGACATAGGCGGACGCCATCGGATGGGGCTCTGAGACAGCGGGAGCCTCCGGAGCTCACCAACCACGGTGAGTGGGGCCGGTACAAGGATCTTTCACAGGCTACTGACCTCTCCTTCCGGGCATCCCCTGCCGTCATTGCGGGGGGGGGGGATATTGTGAGGCTTGGGGATGCCTGAGACATGATAAATGGGGGGGGGGGGGAACAATATCATGTCTGCAAGGACAGAGTAGGTGACTTGATGGCAAGTGGAAGCATTGGTAGCTCTCAGCACTGTCCTCTCTCTGCTTATTAGCCAGCAATATGGTCAGGATGGCATGGTCAGGAATTACTTGTGCCCTATAGGCCCCAGGTTCTGGTTTACAGCTACTGTGATCAGGTTCGAATCTCTCTGCCCCAGCAAGGTGCTGTTGTGATCACTTCAGAGATGCAGGCACGAACTGCGAGTAGTGGCATACACTTGTGAACCCAGGACTCAGGATTAGGAATTTATGGTCATCCTGGGCCACATCCAGAGTTTGGGACCAGCCTTGGCTACATGCCATTCTGTCCCTAAGAAAATGAACATGGAAAAATGAGCTGGGGTGCAGCCCCTTTGGTAGAATGATTGTCTAACATGTTGGGTGTGACCCCGACACCACATAACACACTTCTACAACCCCGTGCTCTGGAGTTCAAGGTCATCGTCTGCTACACAGAGTCCCAGGCCAGCCTGTCACATTTTCAAAGTCTTCCAGAAGAGTGAGCCATTGGAGGCCGTGAGAGCTACCCAGGGGCCGAGTACAGGGCTGTAATGGCTGTGGCCGCTAGAATCCAGGCATAGCGGGATCGGAAGAGTGTTCAAGAGAAGCCGGTAACCACTTTCCAAGGATGAGTATTGACGTAGAAATGGCCCCTTTACCCCAACCCCTCATCACATGTGATCCTCTTTCCCTAGGTCCTCGAGACCCCCTGGACTTCCCTCGACTGCCCGACCCCCAGGCCCTGTTCCCCACCCGACGCCGGCCCCTGGAGTTCCCTGGTCGCCCCACCACCCTCACCTTTGCCCCAAGACCCCGGCCAGCTGCCAGCCGCCCCCGTCTGGACCCCTGGAAACTGGTCTCCTTTGGCCGGACACTCAGCATCTCGCCTCCAAGCAGGCCCGACACTCCAGAGAGCCCTGGGCCCCCCAGCGTGCAGCCCACGCTGCTGGACATGGACATGGAGGGCCAGAGCCAGGACAGTACCGTGCCCCTGTGTGGGGCCTACGGCTCTCACTGAGACCTGCCCACCGCCACCCGCCTGGGCAGCCATGAATGTAGCGCCCCAGGCCCCGCCACAGCCCACCATTTGCCAAGGTGGGGGAGGCCCTGGGCAGGATACTCACTCTATTTATTGGGGAAGGCGGGAGGGGAGGACACTTAATTTATTCCTTTGTACCCCAGGTTGTAGAGCTCTGGGCCCAACCTGCTGTGGGGAGAGGGTGGGCAGGGATACTCAGGGACAGGACATTGTGGGGGGATTTGGCACAAAACACAGCATTAAAGGTAACCCCTGCCCCCTACCAAGTTTGCCTGTGTGTGTTTCCCCAGCCTGGACCCTGATACTGACTTACCCCACAATGGGACACCCTTAAACCCTACATTTCCTCCCTGGGCCTCTGGATTCCTGACGAAGTGACACCTAGGTCACTCCTAGAGCCGCTCCTTCATCCCCGCAATAAGATCACACAAAGGAGACACCGGTGGCAGGTGCTTTACCAGTAAACAGGAGTCACACGAGTCGGGGAAGTTCCCCGGTGAGGTTGGAGGGAATAGGGTAGAGGCTGCCCCTTGGCCTCAGCCCATGACATTCCGAGCTGGGCCTCCAGTGCCACCGTCACTGTCTTCCCTCTGGAGGCTGCACCGGTTCATCTTCAGCTGAGTCAGCTGAATGTAGCGAAGAACATTGGTGTCTGCGGGGGAGGGACAGGAACATTGTCTGGGTGTCCAGAGACAGCAGCCGACGGCCTCAGGACAGTCAGTGACGGCACTCCCAGCACCTCAGCTGTCCCAGCCTCCCAGAGACACTTCACACCTCCCACCTCACACGTGCAGCAGCGGTCTGCCGAGAGGCTCCTCTCACCTCCACTCCTCCCCAAGTGACAACTGTTCTCACCAAACCACACGGGAAAGCTAATCTTGCCTCTGCTCCCACAGCCTCGCATCTGGCGCCTGCCGTGTTCCCTCCTCATGGGCTTGTGTCATGTCTACGCACACACGTGGACACACGGGTACCCTGACCGTTCTCCCCAAGGGCAGAGAAGCTTTATGAGCAGATGAGTGACGGGAAACAGTGACTGAGGAGCAGAATGTGACTGGGAGGGAGTGAAGGAATACGGGTGTGGGGGAGAAGTATTCAAGGCCGTTGTGGGTGAGTGGACAGGGGCACGGATGGGGCAAGGCCTTGGGGATGTAGCCTAGTTGGTAGAGAGCTTGCCTCGCATGCATGAGGCCCTGGGTTCAATTCCCACTGATGAGAACTGGCTGGGGGAATGTCAGAGGAACAGTACCTTTGGGGAAGGTGGACCGATGATGGATGGGTGTGTGAAGAGTCTTAGGTAGCTAGAGAGAGTTTGTCCAGAGCACTTCCCTGGGGTAGCTTGGCTCTGCCCTGGTCCTCGTGCCTTGGTTTCCTCTGGTCTAACCTCCTGCCCAGCCCAGCCCAGCCGTGCCACTCACCTGTGGGCTCTCGGCTGCGGGCTTCCTGTAGGTAGCGCAGCGCACGCGCATAATCACCCAGGTGGTAGAAGGCAATGCCGGCACGATAGGTGGCCTTGAAGTTGCCCTGCTGTTTCTCCAGCACCTTGAGACAGTACTCACGGACGCGTTCATAGTTCACCAGCTCCGACTGCAGGAGGCAAGCTGTGGGGGTGCGGAGACCCTGTAGTCTCAGACACAGCCTGCATCCCCTAGGATCCACATGACCTCGAATAACCTGGCCTTTTCCCCTGGGTCTAAGGGATTGCTCTGGCCACCAGAGGACACTAATCGGCTAGCCCATTAGTATAAGACCTATCTGCGCCGCCGCTAGAGGGCGCAGGACAGACAAGTCTGAAGCAATTAGCAGGAGGTTTCCCAAGCAATTGCAGAAGTGAGGGTCCAAGAACGAAATAGCCAGTGCAGGGTAAGCCTTTCTAACCTTGGCTCATGCGTGGCAAACCGGGGCGGAGGCGGGGAGAATTAGGCAGGGAAGTGGGGCTTAGAAGACCAAGTCCAGAGCCCGTTTCACTATCCAAGCACGTTTACTCCATCCAAGAAGCACTGTTCATCTACTCCCAACTCCTGTCCTCATCAACTTCTGAAGTCTTCCCCGCCAGACCACATCCCCGACTCCTTTAACTTCCGGCCACCACCCCCAGGCCGTAGGGCCTCCTGATTGCCCCTCACCACCCACCCGTCTCACCCGGGTCCTCTGTGCCCCACCCCAACCCCCGACGTCCCCGTACCAGTGAGGGAATCGTAACATTCAACCTCTGTGTTCTCCACCAGGCGACGCTGCTCCTCGCTGAGGCGGGCGGGCCCCGGGCTGGTGGTGGGACCGGGGGAGGGGGCGGGCAGACCGCCAGGGCGGGCCCCCTGAGCCGCCTTCAGCTGCAGCAGTGCCCGGTGGTACTTGCCAATGGCTTCTCGGAACTTCTTCTCTCGGTAGCAACGTTGACCCTCCGCCTTGAACGCCACGGCAGCCCGCAGGCTGCTGTCGAGCGCCGCGGCCAGGCCCCCAGACGGCTCTGGGGCAGGACCCGACCGAGCAGAGCCATGGCGAGGCGCTGAGCCCGGGCCCGGCGGGGAAAGGGCGGGAGGCGGGCGAGGTGGAGGCTCCGGGGCAGCGCTGAGCATCAGCACCGGGGACAGCGCGCCGCGCTGCATTGTGGGAAACTCCTGCGGCCGCCGCTGCAGCTACCGCATCGCCCCCCGCGGGGCCGGTCCCCACCCTTTCTCCGCCCCCACATCTCCGGCTGCCGTCTCCGGCTGCCCCCTATGGGTCTAGAAAAACCCCTCCAAACCCCCTCGCTCACCCCCAAATCTGCCTGGGTCTACTTGTTCTGGCGCCTTTCCCTTGTTCCCACAGTCCTTACCCTCCCACCAGCCTGCATGCTCTCCTCGAGATTTCTAGAAGAAAAAGGCTGAGCGGGCAGACATCAGTTTTGTGGAAAGCTGGTTTTCAGCTCACTAGTCATTTGGCATCTTGGATAAGAATACAGGACAGGGAATCAAGCTGCCCGGATTCAGACACTGGTTTCTCACTACTGTAGGATTCGGACAGTCCCCTCAAATTACCAATAGTACTGTAGTGCAGGACAGTAATACACACGTAGGAATAGATTCTTTACATAACACACAAATAGCCATTGCTCAATTTCTGTTCTGGGGGGTGATGGGCCATGGTAAAAAAAAAGGGGGGGGAGCCAAGCGGGGTAGCACCTGCATGTAATCACACTCGGACATCTGAGGCAGGAGGGTGTAAAGTTTGAAGCTAATATGGTGCTAAAGAGAAAATTCCAGACCAGGCATGGGCTACAAAGAAAAGGTAGGTGTGGGAGTAAGGAGAAGGGAAAAGGAGAGAGGAAGAATTATTTAGCTATAGCCACATCCCCTAGGATCACAGTCTAGTGGGGAGACGGATCTGTGACAGCCCAAAGTGGGTGATCCTGGGACGCACAGGAGAAGGGTCATGGCTAAGATGGAGAAATCCAGAGGAGACATCTGCACTAGGTTGAAGTGGGACTGGGGACTCCCTGGAGGAAGGGTAACTCTGCAACCTGGCCACTCTGTCCCTTGCCTTCATTCATTTCCAGAAAAGCCAGTGAGGAGGTGACCACGGTCCCCACAGACTACCCAGAACCACCAGTACAATAAGGACAACCAAGGAGATGTAGCTGGGCTGTGGTGGATTACAGGCCTGTGATCCTGGCACTCAGGAGACAGAGGCAGGCAAAACTCTGTGGTTTCCAGGCCAGCCACAACTACACAGTGACACCCTGACTTAAAAAAGAAGGGAGAAAGGAAAGAAATTCTTTCATTATCAGCCAGCAATGTAGTTCAGTAGGTGAAAGCAGTAACCACCAAAACCTGACAGCGTGAGTTCCATCTGTAGAGCCAGCTCCTGAAGGTGGTCCTCTGACCCCTCCTACATATATACCCGCACACACACATAAGCACACACACAAACAAATAAAAAATGTAAATTTAAAATCCTCTCTGAGTTTCTTTTCAGGATACTCATATGCAGGCAAAACCAAACAAAACCACAACAACAAAAGGGCAGGGGGGCTGGAGAGATGGCTCTGTCATTAAGAGCACTGGATGCTCTTCCAGGGGACCTGGGTTCAATTCCCAGCATCCACATGGCAGCTCACAACTGTCTGTAACTCCAGTTCAAGGGGTTCTGACACCTCACACAGAGATATATGCAGTCAAAAACACCAGTGCACATAACATAAAAATAGATAGTTTAAAAAGGCCAACTTCACTATTTGTTGAGGGTGACCTTCCACTTCAGATCCTCCTGTTTCTACTTTTCCAGTGTTGGCATTACAGGTACATATCCCCATGCCTGGAGCTTATGCAACACTAGAGATCTGATCCAAGGCTTTGTGTACCAACTGAACTGTATTCCAGCCCTCAACTAGGAAACACTGTCCCAGGCTGATGACCTTCACAGGCCTGCAGAGGTGGTGCTACAATCAATGAAAAGTATCAAGTTAGGGGTTGACGAGAGGGCTCAGGGTTAGCGCTTCCCGAGTTTGCAGAGCGGTTGAATGCAGTTCCTAGGAGACACATGGTGTGTGACAACCGCATGTAACTTCAGTCCCAGGGAATCCAGCGTTCTCTTCTGGCCTCAGAAAGCACCTGCATTTACATGGTGCACACAAACTCACTCAGACACACAAGAATAAATCTATCCTTTATAACATTGAATTATCCAAGAGTGTGACACATGCTTGTGAACCCAGAACCCAGGGAGCGAAGGCAAGAAAACTGAATTTGAGGCTAGCCTGGGCTACTTAGTAAGACCCTATATCATGCATATATGATGCACACATATATGATGTGTGCATACGTGTATATTACTAGTATTTATGGAATCATACATCTTCAATCAGTTTTACAAAATTTGCAAAGCCAGCAAACCAGGTTGAGGCAGTGCTCTTCGTAAATAGGGCGGGGCCGGTTTATTCACCTTTCCCATCCTCAACAGTTTCTTCCCACCTCTGAAAACAATTCCAGTTTTTTGTTTTTGTTTTTGGTTCCTGAAGAGCAGCCCTCAGGAAACCCGCCAGCGCCCCCTGGCGGAAGAGGTTAGAATTTGCCTCGTCCTTTCTTTAAGAGGTTTGCTGAGATTATCCAATCAGAGGAATAATAGGACCCAGGAAGCAACCAGTCAAAATCGAGTGCGGGGCTGAAATTAGACCAATAAGGATGAAGGGCTCGCCAAATAACAGAAACACGTTTTGTTGAATTAAAAACTACCAAGGTACTTTGGGGTTTTGGTTGTTTTGTTTTTTATTCTATTTATGTCTTTATTTGAGTCGGGATGGAGCTCCAGGAGGTGCGGGATGCAGGATGCGAAGCAAACGAGTGGTCGCCTAACTAGTTCCCTGAGGCTAAGGGCCCCCCCCGGCGGGGCGGGGCGCGGCGGGGCGGGGCGGGGCGGGGCGGGGCTAGACGCGTAGCGCGGGCTTTGCACAGCTCCAGGGGCTCCAGTTCCAGGGAACTCCGTGGAGAAAAATGGGAAAGTGAAGCAGGAAAGGGAACTAGAGGTTTGAGCTAAAAAGACAGATTAATATAAATCCCTGCGTGGCTTGGGCAGGTTGGGACTAGAGGATACCAAGGAAGGGCAGCCACACCGCATTCTTCTCTAAGGATGCGACTAGAGGGAGCCAGAATCCAAGGGGAGGCAAAGTGGAACTGAGTGTGTGTGGACACTTACCCTACTCTAAGTATTGGAAGAAGGGAGGATTGCAGGGGGGCAGAACCTGAGGCTTCCAGCTTGTTTCACTAAAGCCACGCCCCCAGCCCCTCACTGGGGGATTCTAGGCAGGGGCTCTA
>NW_021604904.1:604394-614406 GCF_004785775.1 Grammomys surdaster | reverse complement strand
GCCCCTCACTGGGGGATTCTAGGCAGGGGCTCTACCACTGAGCCACGGCCCCAGCCCCTCACTGGGGGATTCTAGGCAGGGGCGCTACCACTGAGCCACGCCCCCAGCCCCTCACTGGGGGAGTCTAAGGAAAAGCACCCTGAGGCCAGGTAGAGAGTCCCCAGGAATGCATAAAGATCCTCAGAGAAAGACAAAAGAATCCCTAAAGCTAGGCGACAAGATTTGATAAAGGTCTGTGGAAAGGGAACAGTGTGTCAACAGTAACTTTCTTTCCTACCTTGGTGATAGGACCTTGATTGGACAAATGCTGGAACATGGAAGAACTGGAGAACTGCATGTGGCCAAGTGCAGAACAAAGAACAGGGTGTTTTGTATCCTTCTGTAACCTTGGAGATTGAACCCAGAGCCTTGTCCACTCTGAACAAGTCCTTTACCAGGGAACTACATCCAGGCATGCAGCTATATAAAGGACATGCAAGAAGGAAGCTCTTGCTTTTTGCATGCTTGCTCTCACTTTGGCTAGCAAATCCATTCCTTCATGGGCATTAGAGCCGACTTCTTAAGGACTCTAGTGTATACTGAAGACCAGCTGAGACATCCAGTCTTGTGGACTGAACTACTGGATTCATGGCCATTCTATTGGCAGACAACCATTGTTGAACTAGCTGGACCATAGCCTATAAACCATCCTAAATCTCTCTCTCTCTCTCTCTCTCTCTCTCTCTCTCTCTCTCTCTCTCTCTCTCTGTGTGTGTGTCTCTGTCTCTCTCTTTCTCTCTCTCCTTACCTCCCTCTCTCTCTCTCTCTCTCTCTCTCTCTCTCTCACACACACACACACACACACTCACGTGCACACAATCCAAGCACACTGTAGACAGAGGTGGGTGGATCTTGAGTTCCAGGCCAGTCTGTGCTACATTGCAAAATAGTCTGAAATTTCCCATTACTATTACAAGATACTTAACAAAGACAACTCAGGAGGCCTTATTTCAGCTCATGCCATTGGAGATCTCACTCTGTGGCTGTATGGCCCATCACTGTGGGTCTGTAGCAAAAAGAACACAGTAGCAGGAGAGCATGAAAAAACAAAGCGGCTTCCCAACAGCCACGCAGCAGAAGGGGGCCATGACAGCTGACAGACCTGCTCTCCAGCCAGCTCAGCATCCTAAGAGCCCATGAGGTTGGCACACCGTGACCCAGTCACACCCAGCACCAGCATCTGGGGACCAAGCCATACATACATGCTGGCATTCTGGGAGACATATCAGATCCAAAACGTATTAGCTGTCTGTCTCCCCCGAGAATGCACAGCCTCCATCCTAGGAAAGGCTTATTACCATACTTGGAGATCCATCAGTCCTCCCCAGGACTGGTCCGAGTGTCCAATATTATAGTGTCCATTGCCTTGTCTTTGGCCTTGCTTGCTGGGAGTCTTCCTCTTGACTCTGGTGTCCTTGGGCTCACTTCACTACTGAATGGTGTATGTGTGTGTGGTTTTTTGTTTTGTTTTGTTTTTCGAGACAGGGTTTCTCTGTGTAGCCCTGGCTGTCCTGGAACTCATTCTGTAGACCAGGCTGGCCTCGAACTCAGAAATCCGCCTGCCTCTGCCTCTCAAGTGCTGGGATTAAAGGCGTGCGACACCACTGCCCGGCATGTGTGTGTTCTTTAGAGAGACATTTCTCCGTGTAGTCTTGGCTGTCCTGGAACTAACTCTGTAGACCAGGCTGGCCTCAAACTCAGATCTGCCTGCCTGTCTCCTGAGTGCTGGGATTAAAAGCATGCCCTACCACTGCCCAGCTTGGGATCTATGTCTATGTGCTATTTTTGGTGCTGGGTATGGAACCCACAGCTTTGTACATGAACACATGCTGTCCCTGATCCACAGCCTCGGCCCTAGTTTGTATGCACACATCTATGAAGGCTGGGGGGGGGGTGTCAGTATCTTCAATCACCTTCCACCTTATTAAAATTATTTAAGGTGTATTGTCTGTGCAGTGTGTATGCCAGGCAACATGGAGGCCAGAAGCCAGCGTGAGATCCCTTGCAACTGGAATTACAGATGGTTGTGAGCTGCCAGGTGGGAGCTGGAAACAGGACCTAGTCCACTGGAAGAGCAGCTAGTGCTCTGACATGCCGATCCATCTCTCTAGCCTCCCACTTTGTGACACAGGTCTCTTGCTGTGTTTAGCTGGAATGTGTGGCCAGCAAGGCCCAAAGATACTCCAGGTTCCATCTCTCCAGCGTTGGGATTACACACACAGGTCACTACTGCACCGCCTTCTGTGACTATTCCAGTGTAATGTCCATGAAAGCCAGGGGGCCTGAGATCCCCTGGAGGTGGAGTCACAAGTAGTTATGAACTACCCAGCATGGTTCTGGAAACACAATTCTGGTCTCCTGTAAGAGTCCTTAGCCACCAAGCCACCCTTGGGGACTCAATTCATCTTCATGCTTGCATGGCATGAATTTGCCAACTGGACCCCTGATTATTTCAAGCAGGTCCAAGAGATGCTACTGCCTCATCTTATTCCTCCTACCACAGGTCCTGGAACCATCTGTCATCTGTTTCCTTCACTCCATCCCTATCTCTGAAGTCTGAGGAGGTCTCACTACACAGCCTAGGCTAGGTTTAACCTTGTAATCCCTCTTGCCTTATCTCCGCCATTCACCTAGCTGGACCCGTACTGGAACTACAAGCATAACCACCACTCCTGACCAGAAAGTTTTCCTTCAGATCTGAACACATTTCAAAACTAGCCAGCACATTCGAAGATCATAGGATATAGGCCATAAATACCAAAGTACAAACACAGCAAGATGGAGACTTTTATTTTTTATTACAGCATTGATGATAGCAGAGGGAGGAGGGGAAGGAAGCAGAAACCTAAGTAAAGTCTTGGTGATGGAAGGCACACACACGCCTATGCAGCCTTGTGAAGCAACTGGGAGCACGAGGCCAGAGTGTCCCCTGATCCCTGAGAATCCACTAGTGTGATCCAAGTCATCTCTCCAAGGACCCAGCAGACTGAGGACATCTGCAAAATTCCTACGGTATGGCAGTGAAGGGCCACAGCCCAGGCATGGTGTCAGCCGGCAAGAGGGAGGGATACACAAAGCGCAGGCCAGGGTTCATGTCAAAGTCCACAGTGATGCCACCCCAGACCCCGGGCTGTGGGGGCTCACTTCTTCCTGAGAAGTTTATAAACATAAACTGGGGAGAAAACAAGATCTTGTGAAATGTTTGAAGTGAGCCTTGTAGGAAGGCTTGGAAGGATAATCCAACCACTTCCAATGAAATGGGTCGGATTTACGAAAACTCTGTCCCTCAAACTAAGCAGCACAGGCACATGGAAGGATGTGTGTTTGCTACAGGAGCAGCTGGCTGGAGGCCCCTTACCAGGAGCTGTTGGAAACCTGAGGTAGGCAGGAATGTGTCCCGCTGGGAGATGAGTCACACAAGGTGACACAAGAAACTCCTCCATCTGTAACTGAGGGGCTGCAGTCCAGGAGAATACAAGGCATTTTTTTTTTCTTTTTCCTAGGTTTGAAAGGGAACCTAGGGTCTTTCAAATGCTAGAGTCAAACACTACAGTGAGCTGTAACACCGCAGCAGAGGCTTCATCTCCTCCTATCAGAGCTACAGGGGCACACTTCTTACCGAAGATGGTCCCACCCATCCTGGACCTGCACAGTCTTCTCTGCAGTTGGGAAAGATGTCTAAACCGGCTTTGGCTTTCCCACAGCCCAGTTTCCAGCTCTCAGATTTTCATGCCTGTGGTGCCCCCAATTCTAGTAAAACCTGGAATAGATCCACCTGCACCAGGCCCTCTGTGTGCCTGGGCCCTGGGTATGGGAAAGGAGGACGTACCCCAGTGAGCCCCACAACCCAGAGGTTCAGTCCTAGACCTGTGCAGCTGTAGTCAAATGTTCAGGTGCTCCTGCTGGGAGTTACCACAAGTGCTGTTAAGTCACAGATTTTATGATGGCATTTGGGGACATTAAGGCTTCCTGGTTCCACATAGAAACTGTTCTAGGGCTCAGAGGCCAAGTGAATGAACTACCCCTTGTACTGCCAGGGTACACATGTGCTTCCTGTTTAGAGATGTTCAGACACCAGCTGCCCCAAATCTGGCAGTTTCTAATGGCCTGAACCCATCCCTACCCAATAGAACCCACCCAGCCACCCCCCCTCCCCTCCGCAGTGCCCATCTCCCTGCAGCCAGGATCCACCACCCACTTTCCCACTGCCACGTGTTCCATCCCCACAGCTCCATGACCTCAGAAAGGCAGGATCTGGTACTCTGGGACTCCAGTGCCAGGGGAGGAGAGGCGGTGGCTAAGGAAATGTGGACTGGCGCCTGGTCTGAAATGAGTGTCTTTATTGCTTGTACCGTACAAATACGAGGAGTAAGGAAAGGCCAGTAGGGATGGGAGAAAACTCTCAGATAAACATACACGCATACAAAGTAAAAAACAGATGACCCCCATAACCATCCCGGCCACCCTACCCTACTGCCTTTCTAAAGTCCACCGACTCTGGGGGTGCGGTGGGAGAGCAGACCCAGGAGAACTCATTTCCAAACACCCAGAGATACTGAGGTGGGGGAGACACGCCAGAGCGGCAGGCCAACCACCTGCCCTCGCTGCACCCCATGGGATCAAACACTCAGGCTGGGGTTGAGGCCTGAGCCCACTCACACAAGTGCTGTAGACAGCTGTGGGCAGCAGCATCCCAGGAGCCTGAGATGGTCACTGCTAGGTCAGGGTGCACACTGCACCCACAGCACTCACTCACTCACTCACTCACTCACTCACTTTAAGGCTGCAGAACAGGGGCCCCGGAGATGAGGCAGACTCCACCCCACTGTGTATCAGAGATACCTGTCCCCGTCTCTGTTCCCTCTCAGACCCCAGTCAAGTCCAAGGGGCCCAATACTGTCTCGGTGTGAGATGTGTAACAGCCAAGGTTGGCTTCCCTCTGCCCCAGGCAGAGAATGGAGCCATCCAAAGGGGCCCAGCGGGAGGCAAGGCTGGCTAGAAGGAAGCCCTGGTAAGGCACTGGGCTGCGGGCAGACAGGCTGCCCACAAACATTCCTCCTGCTTTATTAAGAATCAGAGAGCAGCCTGGGAGGAAGAGGCAGGTTCAGGAGGCAGCTCCTGCTCCTGGACGCCCTGTGAAGGAAGATCCAGGGACTTGGGTCCAATTTCCATGGAACCAAACCCAAAGCCCTCAGCTTCCGAAAGCTTCTGCCTATCCCTGGACATTATTGCTTTTCTGCCCCAGTAGGGTGGCAGCAGAGAGACTGCCCAGATGACAGCATAGAAGGCAGCTGGGGTGCTGGGGTGCTGGGGTCAGGGGGCATTTCTAGATGTGTCCTCCGCTGGCTTGCCTCCAAATCCAGGTGACCCCATGGCTCCCCACTTCACCCTCTTGGAGGCTGGTGGTGATTAATGACCCCACTCTCCATCCTCCCAACAGCCTGTCCTTGGGCGGCTCTCCAGCACTCGTCTGGAGCAGAGGGGAGGCCAGAGGCCAGGGCCGCCAGGGCTGCTAAGTGTGAGCAAGAACTGAAGAAGAGACTGGATATGGGGTGAGGGGACAGGGAAGGGAACACAAACCAAAAGGCAAAATAAAGTTCTTTTTAAAAAGCCACCCAGGCAGTGGATGACAGCCATGCTTGTGTCCTGTGGTGGCAGAGGGCTGCTCACTCTCGGATGCTGGCTGAGTAGGAGAACTGGGGGAAGTGTGTCCGCTGGTCCAGCTCCAGCGAGCCGAGGCTGTCATCTGTAGGATTCGGTGGAGATGCATGGAGATGACGGAGCAGCAGGCTTGCCCAACCCACCTCACCCTAGAGAGGCGTGTGCTGGACCACAGGAAACCTGCACAGGAGCGCTGGCCCACAGCACCAGCACCAAAGGCAAGCAGCTTGCTTCTGGAGAGAGGCCTTAGCTATGGCTTCCTCCCCTGGCTGGGTCTTCTGAATGTCTTTCCCCCCTCCCCAGCACTGTCTACTACTAGGGTCTAGCCTGGCCTACCCACCCATACTCACTTACAGCCAAGGGACTGTCAACAGCCATGGCATAATTCTGTCCCGCACACAGAACCCTTACAGAAGTTTTCATGGCAAAGGTCTCCTCTACTTCCCAGACGAACCCCAGAACTTTCTACTTTAACCCCATGCCCTCTTGCCTCTCCCAGGCCCCATCTGCCTGCCCACAGCCTGTCCTTTTCCTGCAAGGTTCTCTCCCAGAGAACCCAGAGGTACCCAGAGGCACTCCTGCCAAGAATGCACTCTTGGCTGCCACACTGCCAGGCCAGGTAGCTTCTTCGGCTTCCCTGCCCTGGGATCCTAGGAAAGCTCTGAGGGCTCGCTCGGGGCTGTCCAGGACAGGGAGGGTGGAACGGCTCCCTGAGTACCCAGCCTTGGGGAAGCTTCAGATCAAGAACACAGTCCGGACCAAAGACCGGGTCTGTCCCCAACCCCCAGAACATGCTGTAGCCACAGTCCTCGATGATCCTTACCCAACAGCAGGCCTTGCAAGCCTATCTTAGGGGAAAGTGCCAGACACAATACAGACAGCCAACCAAGGTCCTCCTGGCAAACACAACCCAGGGCCGACCCCACCGAGTCTCAGCCATCGAGTCAGCCCCAGGGACCGTGGAACCCTGGATACTTACATCGGTCTGGGGGTGTGACTGTGATCGACTGGGCGGTGAATTCATCATCGAAGTACCTTGTGTCCACTTCTGAAGTGACCTGAGGTTTGAAGGGTGGCAGGAGCTGTGGAGAGGAGCCTGGTGTCAGCAATGGCAGGTCACCTGTGGGCAGGTGAGGCCCCTGACGCAGGCCAGGGTGAGTACTCACCTTTTTCTGTACCACGTCCTGCCAGTTGATGCTGAGGAAGAACCGATGCTCCATGACCTCCTTTGCATCACTGGGACCTCCGCCGAGCCTGGGCGGAGACAACCGTCACCAACCACCCAGCACCCAGCACCCAGCACTGCAGGGTCTAGGAGCCAGGTTCAAAGCAAGGCAGGCATAACCTAGGGTCCGAGGTCCCTGCACAGCTTTTCTTCATGCTGTCCTAGCACAAACCCCTTTTCTGAGGGGACCTAGGACTGGGGAGCTCATGGCTTAGGTCAGAGGCAGGGAGAAGGCAATCTGGGACAAAGCAGCCTCACAACTGGCCTCATCTTTATCCATGAAGAGGTGACAGGGTAGTGGGGGAGGCTTACAAGGCAGACAGCTCGCACACTGGCTCAACCTTAGACAGTCCTGTGACCTTAGGCTGGCCGTAAGGAGTGCCGCATTCCTATGTCCCCTCAGAGGAGGCAATGCAGGAAGGTACATCCTGTGGGGCCACTGCGGCTGCTCAGGGGATAACACACTCCCAGGCCACACCTCTGCTTAGGGTCCTTCTTCAGCAGCCCAGCCAGCAGGGACTTGGCCTCTGGTCCGAGCGTTCGTGGGAAGCGGATCTCCTCCATGAGAATGAGCTCGAAGAGGCGCTCGTGGTCCTGGTTGTAGAAGGGCAGGCGGCCACACATCATCTCGTACATAACCACGCCCAGCCCCCACCAGTCCACGGCACGCCCGTAGTCGTTGTCCTCCAGCACCTGAGGGAGGGAGGACAAGCCAGGCAGGGGACACTAGTGTGACTCCACCCTCTGGGTCTCCTCCACCCTTGGCCTGCACGCTCCCTGCCCGCAGCCCAAGACACCTCAGGTGCCAAGTACTCCGGGGTACCACAGAAGGTTTTCATGGTGGCCCCATCGGTGATGCCCTCCTTGCACAAGCCAAAGTCAGTGATCTTGATGTGGCCATCTTTGTCCAGCATAAGGTTTTCCAGCTGTTTAAAAAAAAAAAAAGCCAACATATGAGGGACAGATCCTCCCAGAGTTTCTTTCCTTCTAAAGGAGCAGTTCTCAACCTGTGGGACCCAATGACTCCTAAGAGCGATGGAAAACACGTACTTACAGTGTGATTCATAACAGCAGCAATATTATAGTTAGGAAGCACAACAAAAAGAATTTTGTGACTGGGGCTCACCACAACATGAGGAACTGCATTAAAGATCAGAGCATTAGGAAGACTGAGAACCACTGCTGTAGAGGCAGTAGTTTGGGGTGGCAAGCTGTCACATCAGGGTTTCCTGGGGGACAAGGGGCCACAGCACATGCACCGTAAGTTTCGTTTCTTTTTGAAAGAGGTCAAAATCCCAGCAGTTTGCTTCTTCTAGGATTAAAAGCATGTGGCATCAAACCTAGCCTGGGCTTTAGTTTTTAAGGTTCAATGTAAGTGGTACTATGTTCTCAGAATTTGTTTTGTTTTTTGAGATAAGGTTGCTATGTAGCTACAGCTCTCGTTAAACTCAAATCAGTCCTCCTGCCTCAGCCCCTCACGTCTTAGAATTACAGGCATAAGCCTGGGTTTTTGGTTTTTGTTTTTCAAATAAGGTCATTCTGTATAGCTCTGTCTGTCCTAGAATTCACTATGTAGACCAGCCTGGCCTCGAACTCAGTGATCTGCCTGCCTCTGCCTCCTGAGTGCTGGGATTAAAGCTGTGCACCTCCAGTGAATGCATGGCTCAGACTTTCTTTTAGTTATAAAGCACACAACACACATACCACTCAGTAAGGCCTTAGTGTCTACAGGCCAGGTTCTAGTAGAGCCTGGGAGTCTAGTTATTAACAGCCCTTCCTTTCCTTGGTTCTCTCGGGTCGGTGTGCTGTGCTGGGCCTAGAAGCGGGGCCTACTGCTCCCCACTCTCTGGCTTCTTCCCACACTCACCTAGGAGAGGCTCTGCATCTGCTCTGCCCTTTCCCGAAACGGGATGCACACTCTTGGGCAGCAGGAACAGTGTGCCGCTCTGAGCGTGTGCACACCTTCCCCGGTGAACACATGTCCCTGTTTCTAGTGTGCTCAAGGGCAGATGGCTGGCACATAGTTTTGGCATCACTGCCAAGTTATGCTCTGGGTGGTGCCAACTGACACCCCCATCAGCAGCCTGGGGTACCCCCAGGTCTTCACTGTAGAACTGTCTGAGGTGTGTGCCATGGGCTATCCTGGATCCTGTGCACTGTCCCCCACCCGGCACTTGGCCCACAGACCGTCCTCTCACCTTGATGTCGCGGTACACCACATCCCTTGAGTGTAAATACTCCAGAGCTGACACAATCTCTGCTCCATAAAAGCGCGCCCGATCTTCCGTGAAGACTCGCTCTCGAGAGAGGTGGAAGAAGAGCTGCGAGAGGAGACCGGCCTTAACACTGGTTCCCAGAGACCCGGACCCGCAGCCTGGGATATGCCCCAGAGCAGACAGGCTCCAGCAACAGAACCAAGAAAAGAATAGCACAGGCCCAAGAGGAAACGAGAAAGGAAAGATGTAATCCTGGTATGACTCCCCACAACATCAGCACGGAGGCTGAAACCACAAAGTAGGAATTCAAGGTCAGCCTTCGGTGCTGGCTGAGTCCGAGACTGGCCTTGGGTACACAAGACTATTGGGGAAAAAAAAAATGAGCTAAGGCTGAGGCCAGTGTGACGCCGGTGTGAGGCCGGTGTGAGGCCAGTGTGATGCCGGTGTGAGGCCGGTGTGTAACCCCAGTACAGGGGAGGTACAAACAAGAGAATCATGAAGCCAAGGCCAACCTTAGCTACAGAATGAGAATGTGTCTGAGACCAGCCTGGGCTATCTGAATGAGATTTTACCTAAAATTAAACAAATAAGCACATTAATCACTTAGCCACTAATAAGCAAGTAAGCAAGGGCTGGAGAGTAAGCAGTTTATTGTAGGTGCCAATGATAGGACAGTGGGGACAGTGTGAGGGACAGGCAGTGGGGACAGTGTGAGGGACAGGCTGTGGGGACAGTGTGAGGGACAGGCTGTGGGGACAGTGTGAGGGACAGACAGTGGGGACAGTGTGAGGGACAGGCAGTGGGGACAGTGTGAGGGACAGACAGTGGGGACAGTGTGAGGGACAGACAGTGGGGACAGTGTGACGGACAG
>NW_021604904.1:601142-603994 GCF_004785775.1 Grammomys surdaster | reverse complement strand
ACAGTGTGAGGGACAGGCAGTGGGGACAGTGTGAGGAGGGACAGACAGTGAGGACAGTGTGAGGGACGGACAATGAGGTGTGTGGGTGATGGAAGTGAAGCAATCAGTGGGACCAATGCAGTGACAGAGGCATGGGACAGACTCATGCTTTCTCAGGGACCCCCAGAACAGCTTCCTGGCACTGACACCTGGCTTTGAATCCTCCCCAGCTACACAGCAGCGGTGTGACCCTGGGCAGGTCACCCACTCAGCCTCCCCAGCCTGCCTCCACCTTCAAAGTGACTTTGTACTACCTGCTTCAGGGAGTAGAGGAGGACTTGGTGATAATACACCTCTCTTCAGAGTCTGTCTCTCTCCCTCCACACACAGGCACACCCCTTCTCACCGAGGTCGTCTTCGAGTCCCTCCCTCCCCAGCACACGTCAGCCAGGCAGGCGGCAGAGCTCACCTCACCCCCGTTGGCATATTCCATCACAAAGCACAGGCGGTCATGAGTCTGGAAGGCATACTTCAGGGCCTGTGAAGGAAACCAGGATGCTGGGACAGAAGGGACGCTCTGCCAGCTGGAGGGCAGGGACCTCAACTGGCACACCCTGCCCTGCTTGGGTCAGAGGGGTTCAAGTCCTAGGCATGTCCAGGGGAGGAGATATGTTGTGACCACCGAGAGCTGTCTCACCAGCTCTCCTCTGTAAGAGACATCACACCCAGAACTGTGCTCTGTCACACACACCCGTTGGATATGGCTCAGTGACAACTCCCAAGGAAAGACAGCCAAGCAGTCCACAGCGGCTCTCAACTATGTTCTGTGGAGCCCTACAGGGCTCCTCCCCCAAGCACTGACAACGCCTCTGCTCACAAAAACCATAAGCTCTATGGTTCTGTCTTCTACACTGAGGGATCACATAATACAGCAGCGAACCCAGAACTTCACAGAGACACAGCCTCAGAGCTACCATCCGTATCTACTCAGCTGGAGTCAAGGGCTATGCCATGACAGCATGTTTGTGACTGAGGTTTCTTTTCTTTCTTTCTTTCTTTTTTTTTTTTTTGTGGGGAGGGGTTTCAAGACAGGGTTTCTCTGTGTAGCCCTGGCTGTCCTGGAACTCACTCTGTAGACCACACTGGCTTCCAACTCAAATCTGCCTGCCACTGCTTCCCAAGTGCTGGGATTAAAGGCGTGCACCACCACTGCCTGGCTGTGACTGAGGTTTTTTAAAACCAAAACACAATCTTCTCACTTTGGTCAGCTGGGCTAAGCACCTCGTACTCCCAGTGACAGCTACCAAGCAACCACCACCCAGTGTCCTGATGTTTAAGCAGTCTGGGAGCCCGGGGATGCCTGGCCTGGCCTGCCTGCCTGGCTTACACCAAAGCTATAATAGCCTATAACAGCTCTTTCCCAGAACTGTCCACAAAGGGTGGCAAGGAGAGGAAACTCACTGTAAGAAAGGGGTGCCTCGTATTCTGCAGGACCCGGCTCTCCGTGACTGTGTGGGCGACTTCATCCTGTGGACAAACAGCACAGGTGAGTGACAGGGACACATGACAACTTGCAGTCACCAACAAACAAAATCCAGCTGAAACCTCCCCAAACTGGTAAATAGGAATGGTGGGTTCAGAACAGGGCCCTTTTCAGGCCCAAATGGCAGCCTAGACAAAGGTGATTTCAAAATCACAAGGTGAGTGGCTGAGATGACTTCACAACAGAAAGATTAGGCCAGCACCACCTGAACCAAGTCAGCCACCAGTGCTCCACTGCCACTGAGTCTTCAATGAGCCAAAAGGCCCAAGTGCTGGAGACAGGATATCAGTCCCCACCTGCAGCGTTCTTGGGAAGTGGGAGACTTTGGGGACATAGTCTAAAGGGAGGAAACTAGGTCACTGTGCACGTGCCTTTAAGAGACAGTGGGAACCCAGACCGTCTCCTCTCTTTCCTTCTCAGCCCTCTGTGCCGTGTGCTCCCATAACGATGTACAATGTCCCCATAGGGCTAAAACCACAGAAGACTGCAACCATGAACTGAAACATACAAACAGCCAAAACCTTTCCTGTCACCAGGAAGCAGCTCTAGCACGGCTCCTAGAGGGGGAGTGAGCCGACAGTCTGTGAGCCCTCACGCCCAGGCACCACACCAACACAGGAACCACAACTTCAGAGAGGGGCTGGTAAAGGCTCCACCTCTTAGCAGTGCTTCTCAGGCTCACCCTGGCATCAGCAACAAAAGTAACTTGTAGAAATACAAATTCTCTGGGCCCACTCTGTCAGAGGCAGGGTGAGCAAATGATGCGGGTATTGGGGTTGGGGGTGGGGCACTGTCTCAAAAGCTGAAATTTAGTGTATGCTCTAGGGTAGGACCACAGGAGAACTTCCAGACGCCTTTTGTTACCTCAACGACCTAGACAAGGACTTAAACTCAGGAGACACTGGGACTATCAGATCATTTCTGACTCTCACAAGTAGGGAGGCTCTGAGAGAGCCCTGTGACATGCAGCTGGGGACGCTGCTAAACCTCCTATAATGTACAGCACAGCCCCACACGAAGGGTCCCGTGGGCCACAGTATAGCGCTTGCTCTACCCTACCCTGCCCTGGGTCAGCTTCATCAAGAATGTGTAAGTAGCTTCGTTTCCTCCTACAGAGGAACCAAGCTCAATTCCCATGCACCCATGACAGGCCACTCGTAATGGCCTGAAACTTCAACTCGAGGGCATCTGACACTCTGGCCTCTGGAGGCTGCCCCATCCCTTTATTCTAAGCACTGTCCAGTCAGTACAGTCCACTCTTACCCTGAGCACTGTCCAGTCAGTACAGTCCATCTTACCCTGAGCACTGTCCAGTCATACAGTCCATCTT
>NW_021604904.1:492922-601132 GCF_004785775.1 Grammomys surdaster | reverse complement strand
TCTTACCCTGAGCACTGTCCAGTCAGTACAGTCCATCTTACCCTGAGCACTGTCCAGTCAGTACAGTCCATTCTTACGATAGAGATCCCATGCACTTTGTGTGAGAATTTTACTATTAAACTTATTAAAAACCTTTCTTTCTGCTGGGCACACCTTTAATCCCAGCCCTCAAGAGGAAGAGGCAGGCAGATCTCTGATCTCTGAATTAGAGGCTAGCCTGGTCTATAGAGTGAGTTCCAGGACAGTCAGGGCTACATAGAGAAACCCTGTCTCAAAAGACCAAAAAAGGAAAAAGAGAAAAGTTGTGTGTTAAAAAACCAACAACAAGGGGCTGGAGAGATGGCTCAGCGGTTAAGAGCACTGACTGCTCTTCCAGAGGTCCTGAGTTCAAAATCCCAGCAACCACATGGTGGCTCACAACCATCCGTAATGAGATTGAATGCCCTCTTCTGGTGTGTCTGAAGACAGCTACAGTGTACTCATAAATAAAATAAATAAATTTAAAAAAAAAAACAAAAAAACCAACAACAAGAAGGGCTTTGGCTGGGATCAGGTCCAGGAGCTCACTAGCCCAGAGAGCTCCCACCACTGGGCTTCCCTCACTAGCACACTTCCCAACTCAGTTCCTAAGCGGCACCTGTTGAATGAGGTTCAGGGCTCTCGGGGCTCAGGCCTCTCTCCTCAGACAGTGATCCTATGAGGCTGGCACTCAGGACAGGATGTGTGGGAAATAAGGGCAGAGCATCGGATGGCAGGGGCAAACGTCCCAGGCCTGAAAGAGCTCCCACACATGGTCTAGCACCAGACAGCGGCTCCTGAGGACGCTGGGATATGGCCCTGGCTCAGCAGCACAGAGCCTGCAGGGGCGAACACGAGGCCCTGGGCTCCGTCCCCATTGTTCCTCCTCACTCTTTAAAAAAGCGATGGCTATTGTCACTTTTTTTTTTCCTGTTTTTTTGAGACCGGGTTTCTCTGTGTAGCCCTGGCTGTCCTGGAATCTCTCTGTAGACCAGGCTGGCCTCGAACTCAGAAATCTGCCTATCTCTGCCTCCTGAGTGGTAGGATTAAAGGTGTGCAACATCGGTAATTGGTGGCCGTTGTCATTTTAAGGCCTAGTGCTAGGATGGGGCCATGTGTCTTTTGCGCACCAATCAGGAGCCCTACCTACCACTGGGCCTCTTTCTCACCCATTACAGGTCACTGTTTCAGAGCACTAGGCCTGAGGAGAAACACATGGGCAAACAGATCAGTTTTTCTGGAAACAGGAGACCTCGAGATAATAAAGTCTCTTTGCTTTTAGTCCCTGTAAAAGGCAGCCTGAGATAATCACTGTTAACCAATCAGCTTTCCCTCTGTGTTGTTTTCTTGCTGTTGCCTTCCAAACTCTACTGCTCTGACGAGGGCACTGGTTATAGAGCTGAGGCTGCCCGACTTGACAAAGCACAAGTGCAGCCAGTCAGGTCTGACGTGAGCGCCTGCGGGCTGTCTCCGCCCCGCACAGCCCGAGTGCAGCCAGTCAGGTCTGACGTGAGCGCCTGCGGGCTGTCTCCGCTCCGCACAGCCCGAGCGACCCACCTTTGCAATGATCACCTCCTTCCGCAGGATCTTCATGGCGTAGTAACGGCCAGTGGCCTTCTCCCGAACTAGAATGACTTTGCCGAAGGTGCCCTTGCCGAGGAGCTTGAGATAATCGAAGTCATTCATGGTCTGTGACAGGTAGGGAGAATGCACAGCCTTCGGTATTTAGCACTTGACCCATGGGACAAAATTGTAACAAGCGGAAACCCAAAAGATGCTACAGCTCAAGGGCTTCTAGGTGGTAGGGGACACAAGGCAACTCTGTACGGAAGCTGCAGGCAGGCCCAGGGTCTCCCAGCCTGAGCCTTACAGCTTCTTTAATAGACCCAGAGCAGTTTACCCTGGCACAGTCACTCATCCCAAAGGCACAGGATAGCCCCCCACAGCATCCATAAGGACCCCCTGCTAAATCTGTGTATACTTTGTGTGGAGACCTAGGCAGACAGGCTGCTGCAGCCCAGCCCCTGGCCGCTGGCACCAGCACTTACCACTTTGGCCCGTGCCTTGTTGACAGCCACCTCCATCATCTCAGACGTGGAAGAGTCACTGGGGGAGCCACACTTGTAATCCATGGCATCGTCCCCTGGGCCCCGCTGCTTCAGACTATTGGCGACCATCTGGATAGCCCGCATCCACTCTTCCCTGTAGGACACACACAGGTCCTAAGAATTCCTCCTGGTAGCCACAGCCCCACTGCCCTCAAAGGGCAGATGACCAACCCTTCAGCACTTGTGAGACCCAAGGCTAGCAGAACTGATAGGTCCTGACTAAAACTGTTCAGGCTTGGTCTGCAGAGAAGGCTGCGGCATAAAGACAGATTGTCTCCCTTCTGGGGTACTCTGGCTTGGGGGGAAGGGGAGGTTTGAAGTCAGGACACTGAGACAATCAGAGGAAGGAGAACATCTGTTTGAGGCCTTTGAGACTACGAAGTCACAACCATAGCTACCGTGAACGCTTCGGAGCAAGCGGGAAGCTCAGACTTACAGGCCGCTGATGCTCTGTCAAGAGAGAGCAGAAAGAAAAGGAAGCCTTGAGAGCCAAAGCAGCCAAAGATCTTATGAGGCAAGAGCTGGCCATCAGGACTCCCCACCCCCAGTACCCAGCCAGCCAGGCACGCAGGAGAGAAGCTGCTGGAGCGGAAGTCAGGCCAGCGGATGGGGCTGGCTGGAGGACACGGGAGCTAGCACCGGCCTTCCTGGGTTACAAGTCGCTGTCTTGATTTTTTTTTTTTTTTTTCAAGACAAAGTTTCTCTGTGTAGCCCTGGCTGTCCTGGAACTCACTCTGTAGACCAGGCTAGCCTCGAACTCTCGAACTCAGAAATCCACCTGCCTCTGCCTCCCAAGTGCTGGGATTAAAGGCGTGCGCCACCACCGCCCGGCTGCTGTCTTGATCTTTGCAGATCATTCTTTCTGTGAGGTAGTACAAATCACCAGAGATCACATGTAGGCATGTGGCTGCTTAACACTCAGTTGCCACATCCTCCATTTTTGGTCTGGCATTAACTTCTGTATTTTGCATGTGTATGTCTAGAAAAGGGCCTGTGAACAATGGGAAACAATGCTCACTAACACAAGCGTGTTCACCAAGGGCAGGCAGCTCAGCGAGAGCCAAGAGCCTAGAAGACCCCAGAGCTTCATGACCCCCTCCAGCCCGGGCCTGCACAAGTCTTGCCACTCTGCTAGCAGGAAGACTGCTGGCAAAGTCACACAAAGAGGAACCAATCCCACCCTGCTAGGCTGCTCTGCTGTTTCCATGGGTACCAGGGAGAGCCATGATGCGTCCTAGAGTGCAAACTGACACAGCTGGGACACAGGCCTCACAGTAAACAACTCATCTTAATCCAACAGGGTACTGTCATTTCCTGGTATTATCTACAATGGAATGTCTTCCATAAGGTGGTATGTTGGAATAATGTTTTTGTACACTGTATAAAAATTATCCTTATACTATCAAATGCTGACTTCTGTGCCCGCAGAGGTCTGGCTATAGGCTGGACTTCTGGACTTCGGTATTATGCTTTGGTGAAGCATGTCCTGCCTTGGTATTTTATAAACACTGTTTTCTGTCACCTTATGATTGGTCAAATAAACAGCTAAACGGCTAGCAGCTGGGCTGGAGAGTTAAGGCAGGGCTTCTGGGCTGACAGAAAGGGTTTCAGGTAGGAACCAGATGTGAGGGTGGCCATCGGACATGATGAAGAAGCAGGTGCCAGGATGGGACTAGATGGGCAGGTAATGTGCCATGTGATGGGAAGTAGGCTAGGTCAGTGTTCTTAGGTTAGACCGGCTGAGAATCTGCCCAGCTACAGTGCCTAAAGCTTATAATAAACATAGTAAGTCTCCGTATCATTATTCAGAGCTGGGGTGGGCACAGAACAGGCACGAGAGCGTATGTGGTGAGATGCTCATATGTGCAGCTCAAAGACTGAGATAGGTCTACACAGATTCAGGATGACCTAAAATACCCTACAGGAAGAAACAAGTGTCCAGCAGTGTAGGGGTCAGGCTCAGAGTTAGACAATGGTCTCCTCACACAGGGCTCAGAAGGCACAAACCTCCCTGCAGTAGCTGGTGGGGAGAACGACCCTGGAGCCCTGGTTGACCCTGGTTGACCCTGGATGGGGAACTGGGAAGCAGAGGTCCAGGAGACAGACTGATAAACGCAGGACACCCACTCCCCTCCCCACATCACAAAAGCCTAAACAGACTCAGGTTACATAAACAGTCACTTGGGACGGTGATGGGCTGCGGCTCAGTGGCAGAGGACTTGTCTGGCACGCCCAAGGCACAAACAACAAGCCCAGATGCAAGAAAAACTCATCAAGTTTGCTCCAAGCCTGGTCACTGGACTCTCAAATGACCTGTGGCCTTCCCCAGGGCCACTGGGCAAGAAAGAAAGTTCCTGCTCAGCCCCAGGCTTGCTGAAGCAAGCAGAAGCAAAGCTGTGGGGTTCCTAGTACTGTCAGGAGGTAGCTGCCTTTTACCTGTGAATTACACTTTGTAAGAGACATGTGACTTTCACACCATGCTCTGTGAGACAAGGTGCACAGACAAGTTTTGGCACACTGCTCCTCCCCACCCAAGAGACCAGAGGCCCCCTCAAACCCTTCAAGACAGAGGCTAACATATGCTCTTTGTTTTTTGAGATGCAGTCTTGCTATGGATCCTAGAACTCTTCTTTTGTTTTTTGAGGTAGGGTTCTCTGTGTAGCCCTGGCTGTCCTGGAACTCACTCTGTAGACCAGGCTGGCCTCAAACTCACAGAGATCCACTTGTCTCTGCCTCCTAAGTGCCGAGATTAAAGCCCACTGTCCTGCTCCTGCTTCTTCCCGCTCTTAATGGGACATGCCCCAGAGTCTGTTTGGGTGCTTGGTCGGTATAAAAGGTCCCCATGGCCCCAGAACTCCCCACATCGAGGCCAGTGCACACCCGGGCAGGGCAGTGCTAGCCTCTTCCCTTCCTGAGCGGATGTCTCGAGTGAGCTTGTCTCACTTGGTTTTAACCTGTACCCTCCTTGGATAAGTCACAGCCTCAGACCCAGTCCCTGTATTATATTCTTGTCTTCCAAAACACAGGACTTGGAGGGTGGGGGACAGCAATGACGATGAGGACGACACATGCTGTAGTCTGCTTTATATGACCATAGTTGTATACATGTTTGTTGTTGTTGTTGTTTTTTAAAGATTTATTTATTTATTATATATGAGTACACTATAGCTGTCTTCAGACACACCAGAAGAGGGCATCAGATCTCATTACAGATGGTTGTGAGCTACCATGAGGTTGCTGGGATTTGAACTCAGGACCTCTGGAAGTGCAGTCAGTGCTCTTAACCACTGAGCCATCTCTCCAGCCCACATGTTTGTTTTAAAACGCTGACTTAAACTGGCAAGATGGCTCAAAGGGTAAAGGCTCCTGCCATCAAGCCTGCCTCCTTGATTTCAAACTAGGACTCATACAGGGAAGGAGAGAGACTTCCTCCTGTAAGCTACCCTCCAATACCCACACATGTGCTATGGTGGATGTGTGCTTAAATGTAATTTTTAAAAAGTTTGGTTTTTTTGTTTTTTTTTTTTGTTTTTTGAGACAGGTTTCACTATGTAGCCCCGGCTACCCTGGAACTTTCTAACAGGCCTCAAAATCAGAGAGATCTGCATACCTCTGCCTGCCAGGTGCTGGGTTAAAGGTATGTACTCCCATACCTGACCAAAAAATGTTTTTAAGTACAATTTAGTATTATGATGGTGGACTAAAAATCACACATCTAAGCAGTATGAATACATAAGAGACTGTCATACACAGAGTTTTGTCATAGGCAACATAGACGGCAGAGCAAGCTGCACAGAGCAAGCTGCACATGGGGTTATTGCCCTTGCTGACAGGAAGATAGAATACAACTCAAAGGGCTGCTTCTGGTGAGACTTTCACACCAGCCGGGACAGTGTCTACTCCACATGTTCGTCCCTTCCACCTCTCCCTCCGGCCCTCACAGCTCCAGTCCACAAGGCCCTGGCCTCAGGAAGGTGTGAGGACATGGGCGGGGCCTGATCCAGTGCACACACCTGGTTAGAGCACAAGAGTCTGCACCAGGAGGCAGGCTGTGGTAATAGGCTCTCCCACCTCCTGACCAGCCACCAATCTGTTTCCAACTGGACCAAAGTTACAAGGTTGCAGCACTCAGAATTCTAGAGAAAAAGTGAGGGCCTTGGTCCAGAACACTCCTCAAGGGTTTGCAACATGGTGTCTGGGGCAGAGGGTGCCCCCACCCAAAGCTGGCACTTCAGTGCCTTCCCTCTCCTGAAGAAGACCCAGGGACACCAGGCCCTTTCCAGCCAATAGGCGGTATAAGAAAAATAGCAGTGGTCAATAGCAGTTCCACAGTCACAGAGTCACCCCTGGCTGGTGGGTGTCACACAGCCATTCCCCCCCATGCCAGGGACCCAAGTATCTATGTGAAAGAAGCTGATGACAGCCCAGGCCTCAATTCCTCGCTGGGGCTCAGGAGGATAAAAGGATAATACACCCTTGGGAATGTTCACAGACCAAAGGACACCACTCACAGAGCCCTGGAGTAAAGCAAAGGACACCTCCCCTGGGAAGCTGTGATTGAGGCCACTTTCCAGAAAAGACTTGCTCACTAAACACCACCACTGGCCCTCCCATTACAGAGACAGCTACTGTGACATTCCCTGTAAAGGAGCCCGTGGCTGCATCGGCCTGGGCATCTCCTTTTATAATGGAAAGAATGAGGGACACAGAGGCTGACAGATGCCCACTGACACGCTAACAAGCAGAGAAGGCAACACAGATGAACCAGGCCTTCCTGCCTTGCCTAGGAGCACAGCTCCCCATGAATGGTACTTTCCTGAACCTCTTCATCCTTCACCTGGCTTCTGGAGCCTGGGGAGAGACATCTGAGAAGTTCTGCTTACTCAGGCTAGCACACTGCCCTAGCTGGGGAGTTGTGAGCCAGGCTCGGACCATGTGGCTCTCAACAACGCACCTTCGCCAGACATCTGTCTCCTTCAGAAACTGCAGGTCCTGCTGTGACTGAAAATAGACTCAGTAATGAGGAGCACACTCATCTGGTACACTGCTGACCCTCTCCGAGACCAGGGGGCTACAAGCTCTAGGAAGGCGTGGGGAGTTTGATTCCAGGCTTTTCTAGTCATGTGCTTCATTCGTCTATTAAACCCTGCTGTGCTGGAGCCAAAGCACCACAGACACCTCATATACAAGAGACTGGCCACACTCCAGCACAATTTGATTTGCCCAATCAGTAAGCAGGGCTATAGTTGCCAACCCTACTGAAGCCCTGACTTCTGTTTATAGGACAAACAGAAGCACAGGGAAATAAAGGGCGTAAGAAGAACCATTCAGAACATGAGGTAGTAAACAAAGCATCTAGCTTGTTTCGTCAAGAATATCATTGTCTTGAGGGGAAAAAAAATGGAGACAAGGGAGAACGATGTTAGAATAAGGCAAAGATGCAGTGTGTGCCCAGAGTGAATCCACGTTTACAATAACATTGTCAAGGCTGAGGGGAGGGCTTGGTAGGTGACATACTTGCTGTGTAAGCACAAGAACCTGAGTGCAGATACCCAGCACTGTCATCAAAAGCCAGGCACCTGTACCAGGAACAGAGGGTTACAGAATCAAGGGACAGAGACAGGAGGAGCCTGGGGCTCGCTGGGTTAGTCAGTTGAGCAGAAACAGCAGGCTGCAGGTTCAGTGAGAGTTACTGTCTTACACAGTAGAAACTGGAAGCAGGCACTCTAGAGTGTACCATGTGCACGTACACACACACATGTACATACACACACATACACACACTGAACTAAACAAGAAAAACTCACAAGTATGCATGGATTTACAGAGGGTTCATGCATACGTATTAATTACTGTCTTGGGACCAGAAGTGACTTCTAGCTCTGAGGCTTTTTTTTTTTTTTTTAAGATTTATCTCTTTTATGCTTTTGTAAGACAAACCAGAAGAAGGCATCTTATCCCATTACAGATGGTTGTGAGCTACCATGTGGTTGCTGGGAATTGAACTCAGGACCTCTGGAAGAGCAGTCAGTGCTCTTAACCGCTGAGCCACCTCTCCAGCCCCTAGCTTGGAGTTCTTTATTGTCTGGCTAAACACCTCCCATTGCAGGGACAGCAAATGTCACACTCTGAGTGCTGGTAAAGCAGCCTGTCAGCCTCCCACCAGCCTGGCCGTCTCAATCTTATTCTACACGTGGGGAGGGTGAGGAACAAGGAGGCTGTTCCAAGATCTGAAGCATTCTGAGCACCATGAGGACACAGTGTCCTCAACTTTTGAGAACTCTGGACTTCAGATTAGGGATGAGCATCCTGTACAATCACCTCCAGCACGACAGTGGCATTCTGAATTTTAAAAATTCAGAGAGGTATTAGTAGATGGCTGAGTGAAGTATGAGCAGAAACTCAAAATCTGCCTTTAAATACTATAAAAGAAAGGCAGCAAGGCGGCTCAGAGGTGAAGGTACTTCCCTTTAGATCTGAAAACCGGATTCAAACCATGGAGCCTGCTCTCCTTCCAAGATAATCTCTGACCTCCACATGCACACCACGCCCCCTCCCTCCCTCCCTCCCTCCTCCCCCCTCTCCCCTCTCTCTAGATGTGAGTGGTAAGGGCTGAGCTGTAGAGTCGAGGTGGTTCCTGAGTGTCCTCAAAACGTCTCTCCATCAGAACACACTGTGCTGGGCATGCGTCAAATCCAAAGGAAGCTCCAATTATCCACATTCCAAAAGTCAGAAGAGACAAATGGCTATCTGCGGTACCTACTGGCGTACCAAATGGCACGCTGACCTCAGGGCTCCCTCAGTACCACAAGCACCTGTTATATACTTCAGAGTCCAGGCTAGCTCTTCTCACCTCCTCTCCACCCTAAACTCTCCCAGCTCACAGGCTCCCAAAAGCTACCATTTCTCCTAAACTTGCTCTTTCAGCTACTACCTTGTTCTCCTCTCTTCTCTTCACCTTGCTGGTCCAACGTTTTCTTTGTGCTCTTTTGTGCTACTCACCCCCCACCCCCTGCCATGCAGCACCCCCTTCTGCTCCTGGCTTTTCTCCTGGCCTTGACCTGTCTACTACTCTTCCAGATGCCTCTGGCTGTTCTCCCTCATATCTACAATAACAACCCCCCCCCTTACAGGTGGCACACACCTTTAACCCCAACATTCAGAAGGCATCTCTATGAGTTTCACCTGGTCTACATAGTGACAACCTGGAGGGTAGAGGGGGAAGGGCTGGAAGAAGGGCTGGTTGGTCCCAGCTACCTGGGGAAGGCAAAGAAAGACCCTGAAGCCCAGCAGTGTGAGTCCCAGCATCTAGACTACCTTTTCAGCAGTGTTTCCTGCCTCCCCTTCTGCAGTCCCTACACTCACACTCACACTCAGGCTTCTGTGAACAACACAGTAAGGTCAGCGCCAGCCCTCTCTCTGGAGTGAGGAGCTGAGCCGCCTGCCCCCTTGCCCTGTGTCTCTGGCTGTGTCTTCCTCTGGAATCCAGGGTTTGTTCTCTAGGCCAGGGCCACTCCAGGGGCTTTCTCCCCATCAGCAGAGGGTACCAAGGACAGAAAGAATAAAAAGCCCGACTTTCATCCTGGTCTTAGCAGGGCCCATCCAATCTCTCCACTACTGAGGACAAGTTGTCTTGTAAAAAGCAGGAATCCGATCTCGCTGGCAGTGGTTAGGCCTCTCCCAGGCCTGCCCCAGTGAGTGCCAGGTACTGCGGCCCTGAGGCTTCCTGTTTATCCTCCTCTGAATCTCTTAACAACCTTGTGACAAACCCCAGTTTATTAAGTGCCTGCCAAGCCCTGCAGGATCTCCACTGAGGGCCAAAGCTTTGGCTAGGCTTCCAGCTTTGAGCGCCTCTGCTTCCCCTCTTCCAAATGCAGTCCCTTGATTCTCTGGTAACACAGGACTCCTTGAGGTCCCTGGGACACAGGAGTTGCTTCACCTCCAGGTCTCTGCATATTCTGTTGAGTCCATTTCCCGGACTGTTCTCTTTCCTATTTCAAGATCCAAGCAAGGTCTTAGCCATCCTTCAAGCTCCCCCAACACCCATGAACTAGCATCTATCGGCCCAGGTCTCCTTTTGCTGGTGGTCCATATCTGGTCTCCAGTTTTCAACTGGGTTACACCTCAGCTGGCCTGAGATGAGAATTCAGTTCCCTGTGGTGAGACAAATATATTTTTAACTTGGGGAGATATGCAACAATAATTTCAGTATAGATCGTGGTAGCATCTTGTGATATCGTTTTATGCAGGCTCTAGGACAGTACTGTCCAAGAGGGACAGCTGCAAACACTTGGGAGGCAGAGGAAGAGGATCAAAAGCTGATGACCAGCCTTGGCTACATACCAGTTCAAGGCCAATCTGGGCAACACAAGTTCCCATTAAAAAAGGTGAGGGTGGGTAAGGAAAGTGAACATTCTCTTTCTCCACAGCCAAGCTAAGCAGGCCCAGGCCAGCCTTCTTCAGAGTTCCCATAGGGACAGCAGAGGGTCTGCCTTGTGGACGAGCCAGAGGAGTGGTCCTCAAAGCAAAGTTCAAGAGGACGGAGTAGGAGGAAGAACACTGTCCACACTAGGAAGAAGTGTCTACCACACAGAGACATCAGTGAGAACAGCAGTCCAGCTCCAGTAGGGTAGAGAGAGAAATCGTTGGACAGTTCAGAAAAAAGAACCTCCTCAAGGGCAAACTCATCCACATACAAACGAAACCTACTCCTGCTCAGACAACTGAGAACTGAAGCATTTGACAACATAAGGTTATGGGGGTACTTTTAGACATGCCTGACAGAAAACCTCTCAGTATTAAAAATGTGGACTCCTGTGAGCCTCAGTCTTACCCCTAAGAGTGCATCCTATGTATTAGAACAGAAGCCAAAGGCATACATGTTGTGTTTCCCAGCCACACTTCCTATATGAGCTCAAGGCTGGAAACACATCACCCTAGAACTTGCTGAGTAACTTGGGGGCGCCCGTGTGCTGCTGCTACAATAGAAAGAGCACAGCGGAGCGACCACTGCTCTCCTCAGTTAGAAAGGTTCCCAAACATACCGTTCAGTGAAGGCAGTAAGGTCAGAGAGCTGCAGCTCGGCCTCTGGGACACTGGGTGCCCAGTCTCCACTTGCTCTTCAAGGGCACTGTGCTGGTTTGAGTAGGAATGTCCCCCATAGATTCCTGTACTAAAATGCTTGGCCCATGAGAGAGGCACTATTAGGAGGCGTGGCTTTGTTGGAGGAGGTGTAGCCTTACTGGAGGAAGTGTGTCACTGCAGAGGCGGGCTTTGCGGTCTCCTATGCTCAAGCTCGGCCCCGTCTACACTTCTGCTGCCTGTGGATCAAGATGCAGAACCCTCATCTCCTTCTCCTGCGCCTGCCTGCCTGCAGGCTGCCACGCTTCCTGCCATGATGATAACGGTCTAGACCTCTGAACTGGTAAGCCGGCCCCAATGAAATGTTTTCCTGGATAAGAATTGCTGTGGTCATGGTGTCTCTTCACAGCAATAGAAATCCTAAGACAGGAACAGAGAAACTGCAAGCTGCAGGGTTTGGGGTTCGGGGGTTAGGGCACGGAGAGGAGGTGGCCATTGCTATTCTCTCCCAAGTACTGAGATCACAAGCATACACCACTACACTAGGCTCAAATTCCTTTTTGCAAGACAAGGTTTCAGGTATGCCATGCTGGCCTTGAACTTAATAGCCAAGGGCAAATCTCTTGTCTCCACCTCCCTAGTGACAGGGTTACAGGGATGTGTTACCGTGCCATGCTTACGTAGCACTGGAGGCCTGAAGCCACAGCCTTGTGCACTCTAGGCTAGACTTTTGAGAGGTGAGCTTCCTCTCTGGCCCCCACACTGGTCTTTGTAATTGACTCCCTGGACCAGTGCCCTAGAATCACTGAAAGTGCTTCTGTGGAATACGGCTGGCAAGTCTCAGGGTCATGAGCAGGAAGAACTCCATTTCTTCTCAAGACTCTGATAGGTTCCCCAAGTCTGAAGATATAAGGGGGTGGGGTGAACGGTGTCTTTAAACCAAGCATCCCAGCTCTTCTCAGTTCCAGTTGGAAAGACCCCAAGCCAGAAAGGCTCCAGGTAAAGCATAGCATCCCAGGGGCTGGAGAGGTGGCTCAGCGGTTAAGAGCATGGACTGCTCTTCCAGAGGTCCTGAGTTCAATTCCCAGCACCCACATGGTGGCTCACGACCATCTGCAACGGGATCCGATGTCCTCAGAGCAACAGTGTACTCATATGCGTAACATACATACATACATACATACATAAATCTTTCAAAGAAATCTTTAAAAAAAAACAAGGAGACTAGCAGGCCAAAGGATTCTGTCCACCACCCCCCCTTCATACCAGGGCTGTCCTCCACTCTCAGGACAGCCACACAGAGCACAGACTCACCTCTCATCTGGAGAGTCTACATGGAAGGTCCTCTCGATGACTGTGGTCCACTGCAGGCAGCGTATGACAAAGGTGTTGGGTCGTGGCCTCTCAGTCTTCATCAGCTGGCATTCTGTGGGTACAGGCAAGAAAAGAGTGAGGGGATGGTCCTTCTGACTACAGACCAAGTTCACCACGCCATCTTTTGTTTACCAACCCCTATACAAGATGATGCCAGAAACTGAGATAGTCCTGGCCCTGTCCTCGAGGGTACAGGATGCCACAGTCTCCACCTGCTCTTCAAGGACACAAAGAAACCCCAAGCTGTGGGAAGGACTACACAGATGGGGCACAAGTGACAACGAGGCTTTCACCAGCTCCTCCTCCACACGATTCTTACTTTCTTGGTTTCAGCCCATTCCCACGGTTCCAGAGATGAAACTCAGGGTTTAGTTCATAACAGACAAAGGCTCTGCCACTGAGCGAGGGCTCTAGCTTACTTCTTCTTGTGAAACAGGGTCATATACTAAGTCATTCAGGTTGTCCTTGAACTCACTCTGCAGTCCAGAAAGGCATTTCTGGCTGCCTCAGCCTGCCAAATACAGAAGTCCACCATGTGTTGAAGGTCAAGCGGGCAGCAACAACTCAGGATTCATGACCAGACAGGAAAAGACAGAGACGTTATCTAACCCAGAAGGTAAGGGGAACAAGTTAATAAAACACAGTGGTATGTGCAAGGCCGGCAACAGGAGAAAGAAGCCTCAGATCTAGAGAGGTGCGTCAAGCAGGCCAGGCAGAACCCTGGAAACCACACTGAGGAGTCCAGTCTCTGTCCTTGGGGTCATGGAAGGGATGTGTAGAGACTGAGACAGGTGATTCTTGCTGAAGGCCAGAGACAGCACAGAGAGTTAACCAAGGCTAATGGGCTACACCAGAGCAGGGCAGAGCTGGGGAGGGAAGGGCACTGGGATACCGGGCAGAGAGAGGCATCTAGAGCCAGACCCAGGTCACGGCCTGAGATCTAGGCTTAAACAGGATTGCCTCAGATGGAGACAGGAGAAAGAGAAGATGGCGGGCAAGGGACAGGAAAGTCAGTTTGGGATATGGTGAGGACGGGGGGTCCTTGAGGCTACCCACGGAAAAATTTTCAAGACGCTGCTAGAGCTGGGCTAGCCGATCAATTCAGAAGCTGGAGCAGGTAGCAGAGGCGGCAGGGCCATGGGCACAGGAAGAGAGCTGCCAGAAAAAGGCTTTCTGCAGAAGGGCTGGGCACGAGGCTGCGCTCCAGAGACTGCAAAGCCAGAAGGTGAAGCAGAAGCCGCAGCAAGGCCCTCAGAGGAAATGGACTCTGGGGTAACAGGCACAGGTCATCTATGAAACACTCTCAGCAGCTAGGATAAGAATACGGCATTGGGCTCACAGTAGAGAAGAGACAAGAGCACAAGGGGATTACTGGGCCTGTCAGGCTGGTCAAAAAAATACCAGGGCAGTGGTGGCTCACACCTTTAATTCCAGCAGTCAGGAAACAGAGGCAGCCAGATCTCCATGAGTTTGAGGCCAGCCTGGTCTACAGAGTGAGTTCCATGACAGCCAGGGCTACATCAAGACCCTACCTCAAAAACCACACATACACACAGAGAAAACACCAGGTTAGATCCCACAGAGGGAACTGAGGGCATATGGTAAGCCCTGGAGCAGCTAAGTCAGATGCTAATATCGATTTGGCTAGAGGGACAGAGAGAGGAGGGAGACTGTTGTTGATAGAGCAGACAGGACACCAGCTAGAACCACAGGGCCAAGAAGGGGGAGGACTTCTCACTATCCCCAGAAAGGAAACACCCACTGACAAAGAGCAACAGCAAGAAAGGACAGAAGTCAGATCTGAGGGTGAAAGGCCTAAGACAGGTTCCCACTCAAGCATAACTGTGTCCATTGTGTCCCATGTGTCCCAAACACCTGCCAGCAATGCCGTGAGCTGTGGAACTCCAGCCTGCTGGCCCTGAAACACACCTGCTACAGAGAAATTGTTCAGAGGGGGTAAGGTCTGGTCAGGGGCCTCGGGTCTCTCCTTATAACCAATGAAAGATCCATCACTCTTCAGAAGGAAGTACCGGGGCCTCCAAGTCTTGATGTATTCACCTGAAACAAGGCAGGAGGAGAAAAGGTCAAGGCAAAGTTAAACAGTATCCCAGCAGGCAGGCAGTCCAGGGTGACAATGACTCACAAGGGAACTACATTGGGAAGAGGTAGATGAGGCTCTCCCAAGGGAACCTTGGAGGTGGCACCTGCTGACGCAGGCTGGGGCACTCACTGCACTGGGCCCAAGTGACCCACAGGTCATGCTTGGCAGGAAGTCACCTGCAACAGTCCCCCGGGGCCACACCACCTTAGTATATATGGCAGTAGCAAGCTATCCGTGCCAATATGGACTGTCCTAAGGGATGCCTGGGGTTCAAAACACGAACTGCTCGTGAGGTCCTGCGGCAGCTTGCTGCTTCCACTGCCTTGCCTTAGGGCTGTTGATGAGCCGGGTAGTTTCTTCAGGATTCAACTATGGCTGCCTGGTGTCTGCTTGCTGAAAGGACTGGACTGTGACTGCTGGTTCATGTCTGCTGCCTGCCTGCCTAGAGGACTGTCTGCAGAAATACGATCAGTCGCATTTGGTGTTTGTTAGGAGACTGAACTCCTGATAAAGAAGATCGAGCTCAGCCCCAAAGAACTAATCCTGAGCAGGTCCACTTCCCCCATATCCTAGTAACTTTTTTCTTCCACGGCCTCTGCTGGGTGGTGGGCCAAAGGAGAGCCGCTATTAAAAGTAGGTTGCAAATAATTTATGCCTACAATGATGGGCTACTATTTGGTCAGAATAAGAAATGTCAGCCTGCTGCTCCATTCTGTGGAGTAGCTGAACCATCACTTCTGCCTGAAGCAAAGAAGTCAATCACAAAGGAGCACACACTGAGGGCCATTCTGACTTTCAATATTTCAACTACATGACTGTGAAAGTGACAGGCATTCTGCAAAAAAGCATAGTTCACACTTTGAGTTTTTTTCTTTTGCCAGGCTGGTAGTATTCAGCAGGATTCTCTAAAGTCTGAGACTTTCAGTCAACCCTGTAACTTCAAGAGGACACAACCAAAAGTCTTCCATTCCAGGGTGGCTACACTATGATGCTCATGGAACTTAGGAGTGCCATGCTTCTAATTTATGACATGTTTTCCTAAAATGATGAGAACCTCTCTCTCTCTCTCTCCATCCATCCATCTATCATCTCTATCTATCTATCATCTATCTATCTATCTATCTATCTATCTATCTATCTATCTATCTATCTATCTATCTATCTATCTCTGCCCATTTATATAAAATGTCCAGAATAGCTAACTCTATGAAGATGAAACGTGGATCAGAGATTGCCTGGATTGCCTGGAGACGGGACTGTGAGAGCCAATGTGAGAACGGTGCTTTTAGAACAGAAGCCAGCTGTGAAAACTCACAGTTGCAATCCCAGCACTAGGCAAGCTGAGGCAGAAAAGATTGCTCAAAGTTCCAGGGCTACCCTGGGCTACATAGGGAACTCCAGGGCAGCCTAGTCTAGAGTGAGACCATTAGTCTAAAACTGATTGTAATAATGGCTATACTGAGATGGCAGAAGCAGGAATCTGAGGTCAGCCTGCACACCCCAGGGATAGCTTGTTTCTGTAGAAAGAGGAAAACTGTACACTATGACCAAGTAAATATACACTTCGGCTACCAGCTGGAGCCTCTGTCTTCCAGTCATTTGCTAAATGTCAATCACAAAGGAAAGGAAAAGCTGGGAGGCACCAAGAGTCGCTCTCCAGGCCTTTCAGGAAATGCAGAGTCTCTCCCTTGGCCACGTATATGGGAATATACAAGAAGTGCAGTAGTGTAGACATCAAAGGGATGGATAGTACTCACAGAGGAACAGCTCACAAAAGTTACCATGGCAAAACTGGAAGAGTCTACAATGGCACCCAGCATGCTGTGGGCACTGCTACAAACAAGCAAGCTCAGGGCAGGAGGGTTGCCGGGAGAATTAATGTGGGTATTGAGCATGTGATGCACTCTAAAAGCCAGCTTCCTGAACCGGGTGCAAGAAGATGATCAGAGAAAGAAAGAAGCTAAAGGAAAGGTTCCTGGATTCAGTGGACACACCAACCTGCTCCCTGCCCCCACCTCAAAAGGTCTACACACGGAAAGGAGCCTAAGCGGATGGACTCCCTATCAAGTCGGCTTATTAGATATAAAGATAAGTCAGTATAGTAAAGCAGCTCAGCCTCTTTGACTGACAGAGGAGGTATCTGACGGAGCACAGCGCACCCATCGCCACAGCGGATTCAACGCCCTGGGAACAGAATGGACCAACATGACAAAGGGGGGAAAGCCTATGCAGCTGTCACTGTCCCGAAGCAGAGACTGCAGGTCCCTGAGTCAGGAACAATACGAGGATGTCTGCTTTTACCAATGTTAAGCAAACTTACTATCTGCTCACGATGGACTGACGCTCCAGTCTACAAAGTAGTTGAACTGTCACTTAGGTCTAAGGTCAATCACCTTTTTTTTTTTTGACCAAAAATATAAAAGGCATCCACACTGAAAAGGAAGAAGTACTGAAATGATCTTTATTTGCAGGAAACAAGATCCTATGTAGTAAAACCCACAGAAGAATCCACACAAAGCTGGGACGTAGCCCGGCTGGTACAGCACGTCTAGAATGTAAGAAGCCTGGGTGCCGTCCTCAGCACTACACAGTCCAGCCGTGGGAGATGGAAGCAGGACGAACAGCAGGGCACTATTATCTTCAACCTCACAGGAAGTTCATGGATAACTCTGGCTTACTGAGAATGTGAGATGAAAAAAAAGCCAAACATGGTGGTACATGACTCTATAGTCCCAGCTACTAAACGCTGCGGTAGGAGACTTGTGTGAGGCAAGTATTCAGGCTAGCTTAGGCAACAGAGCAAGATGCAAACAGCAACAATGGGAGAAACAGGAGGATGACAGAGAGGGGAAGGAAAAAAGGCAGGCAGGCAGGCAGGCTGACTAGGTATAGCTGTATAAACCTGTAAGCCCAGCACAGAATAAACCTGTAAGCCCAGCACAGAGGAGGCTGAGACAGGTGGATCACCATGAGCTCAAAGCCAGATGGCGGTGTACCACTGAGCAGGAGTGGCTAAGGCAGTAAGAGGACCAAGCATTACAGATTAATCAGGGCTACATTAACAAGGCCTTACTTCAAAAGCAAAGAAAGCTGGGTGTGACTGTCTACATCTCCCTAGAGTTCAAGGTCATCCTGGGCTACAGTGTGAGGTCCAGGCAAGCCTGGACTGCATAATGAGAGATCTGGTTTTAAAAACAAACAACAGGGCTGGAGAGGTAGCTCAGCAGTTAAGAGCACCATCTGCTCTTCCAGAGGTCCTGAGTTCAAATCCCAGAAACCACATGGTGGCTCACAACCATCTGTAATGAGATCTGATGCCCTCATATGGGTGTCTGAAGACAGCTACTTACATAGAGAAGCCAGTGGGGGCCTGAGTGAGAGGGGCTGGAACAAGAAGGAGAAGGGAAGGGGGAGGAAAATAAAAACAAATGCACAAAAACAAATCCCCAAAATAACTATGAGAGCTAACAGATTATGTTAACACCACACAAGTCAAGAAGGTTTCCATACAACAAACAAACCAAAAAGGTTCGGCAGTTAAAACTGGTTGCTTCTGCAGGACTTGGGTTCAGTTCCCAGCACTCACATGGAGAAATAAAACCAGCAGTAACTCCAGTTCTTAGGATTCAGCACACTCTTCTGGCTTCTGTGGACACCAAGCACACAATGGTGCACTTCTATTCATGCAGGCAAAATACATTTAAAAAGTGTGTGTGTGTGTGTGTGTGTGTGTGTGTGTGTGTAGGTAGGTAGCCAGGGCAACACAGAGAAAGTGTAAACACATACACACACAATTTTGGAGGGCTAGAGAGATGGCTCAGCAATGAAGATCACTGGCTGCTCTTACCAGAGAAGCCAGCTGGACTCCCAGCATCACAGGGCATCACAACGGTCTGAAACTCCAGTCCCAGGGGAGTCTGTGGGCACTGCACGTGAGTGGCACACAGACATGCATGCAGCCAAAATACATATAAAAATAAGGGTTTTGTTTGTTTTTTGTTTTGTTTTCTGAGATAGCTCTAGCTAACCTGGATCTCAATTTACAGACCAGGCTAGGCTCAAATTCAAGAGATGCACCAGCCTCTGCCTTCCAATCGCTGAGATTAAAGGCTGTGCCACCACATACCCAGCTGAATAAAAATACTTTTCAAAAAGAAAGAAAAACTTAAAAATTCTGCACTGATGAGTTTCCTGTAAACATGACACAAGCTAGGGTCATCTGGGAAGGCCAAACCTCAACTGAGAAAATGCCTCCATCAACTCTATGGGTCATGTTTTTAATTAATGATTGATGTAGGAGGCCCGTACCACTGGGGGACCAGCTATGTGACCCCTGGGCAGTTGGTCCTGGGTTGTGTAAAAAAATAGGCTGAGTTGCCGGGCAATGGCAGAGTATGCCTTTAATTCCAGCACTTGGGAGGCGGAGGAGGCAGGCAGATCTCTGAGTTCAAGGCCAGCCTAGTTTATAGAGTGAGTTCCAGGCCAGCCAGAGCTACACAGAGAAACCCTATAGAGATTTGTTAGCACCTAAACCTAGTATGTGATAGGGTTAAGTCTTCCAATTTATGAATACTGGGTGCATTGAGTTTATTTAAGTGTTTAATTTGTCTTGTCAATTTAAAAATGATTATTGTGTGTGTGTGTGTGTGTGTGTGTGTGTGTGTGCGCGCATGATGTGTGTTTGGGTGCACATGCCATGGCACACAGGGAGAGGTCACAGAAAACTTTTCTAGAGTTGGTTCTTTACTTCAACCTTTATGTAGATTATAACGATGGAAATCAGGCCATCAGGCTTGTGTGGCAAGTCCTTTCCCCGGGAAGCCCTGTCTCCGGCCCTCTTAGGTAGTGTAAAGTCTTCCTCTTCCTTGGTTGAATTATCCCTACGTATTTTATTTGTTTACTTGTGTATGCCACCTCGTCTAGTGAAATGCCATTTCTTAAATCCATGAGGCATTGCAAGGGGCACCAGAGCCATTTGTTGAAAAGACTCCCATTTCTCTATTTTAGAACTTGTTACAGAGCTGCAGTAACTGCAACACTGTGGCAAAACCAAACATGCACTGCAGCAGGGCAGACAAAAATCAAACCATTACAAAGTATTTCCAGTCCGTGGATGCACAGGGAGGCCAAGAGCAGCCAGCAGGAAGGCTATTGGGCCAGCTGGACTCCAGTGCACACTATACAACACATACACAAAATTCTATTTTAAATCAATACTTAGTAGAATGCATAGGATTCAATCTTTGTCACCTCAGATTTAGTTGTAAGTGACACCAGAAATCAAAAATAGAGTCATCAAAGCTCCAAATTTCCTGCATGACAGCATACTAAAAGAAAGGAAAAAGACTGTCCAAGAATAGGGCAAAAAAGCCTGTAAGCAATCTCCAGTGAAATAAATGTCTTCTTTTATACAAGCTCAGTGGTCGTGGCATCTCTTCACACAATAAAATCCTGACTAAGACATATACCTATACACTTACTTGGCTAGAAGAAGGAATAAGGGGCTGGAGAGATGGCTCAGTGGTTAAAAGTGCTTCCCACTCTTACAGAGGACTCAGGTAGGGCTCCTAGAACCGGCTCTGGGAAGTTTGCAATCTCCTGTAACTGCAACCCTACAAGGTCTGATACCCTCTTCTGGCCTCCACGGGTACCCACATACATACACATGCATACCTACAGTCAACAGACACACATAAAAAATAAATGTAAGCCGGGCGGCGGTGGCACACGCCTTTCATCCCAGCACTTGGGAGGCAGAGGCAGGCGGATTTCTGAGTTCGAGGCCAGCCTGGTCTACAGAGTGAGTTCCAGGACAGCCAGGACTACACAGAGAAACCCTGTCTCGAAAAAAAAACAAAATAAATAAATAAATGTTAAAAAATAAGGAATGCAGGATTGACACAAGGTATAAGACAGAATAACCACAAAAACACTATGCCTTACTTTAAAACAAACAAACAAACAAACACAAGCAGCAGCAACAAGATACTCTAAAAGCAGCAGCTACAGCTTGGGTGGGGCATGGGGCGCTGAGGACTGTCTTGCTGGTTTTTTATCCAGCCACTGGCATAGGTGAGCTAATGACCCAGGCACTTATCTTCAGTGTTTCATACTTTAACAACAAGAAGCCTACAGAGAAAGGAAAAAAAAAATTCTCACAATCTATACCTTACAGTCAAATGAGAAAACTGAGTCAGAGAGCCTCACTTTCCTGGCAAGACCCATAGGGCTGACTCTCTGGGATGGCTGGCACTAGAATTCAGAGCCCACCCTCTGACCACTATGCTGTCTGCCTCCACACCAGCAGGGGAGACAGAGTGTTCTGCTAAAGGTGGCGGTGATGTGCTACAGTCCAGTAACAAACAGGACCTGGAGGCAGTCACACCCTCCAGTCAGTCAGACCCTCAGACCCTGTTGAGTATGAGGTAGCACACACGCAGGCCAGGCCGTGAGCAGTCAAGTCAAGTTTAACATCAGAGGGCCAGGGACCCACTTTAGCGTTGCAGCCTTGTGCCAAGGCCCCGGCAATCACTGTTGCTGCTAGTGTGCCCTGAGAGCACATGAAAACTCAACAACACAGGCCTGCCTGGCCACAGCCTGAGACCTGACAGACTGGGAACAAGCCAGTAAAATACCAATCATTTTAACCACCAGGAGTGGGAATGGGTTAGCACAGATGCCCTGTTATCGGGTGGCAGCAGAGCCCTCCTTCTACTAGCCAGCACTCAGGTGATCCAGGAGTGCGACTGTGTGTATGCATTGTGTATTCAAGGCAGGGGAGCCAGACAACAGACAAGCACAGGCCAGGAGCCAATTCACCTGAGCCCTTACCACAAAAACAGACATGAGGCCCTACAAGGAGCCAGAGCCAAGACTTGTTTTGTCAGCGACGTCTGACAGACTCCCCACCCCTCAGTAGTCAGCACGCTAGCCACCCCCCCCCACATCCTAACACCTTAACCAAGTAAGCCTAGGGAAACTCCAGCCAAGGGACAGGAGTCCAACAGCCCGGCACACCCTAGCACAGCTGCCATTACAGACAATCCCAATCATTCATTCAGCAGTTGTTTGCTGAACACCTACTATATGTGAAACATTTCTTGAGGCAATGAAGACACCATAGTAAACAAACCACATGAAAATCCTGCCTAAAGGGTGCTGACATCAGACACCTGGATTGTTAACTCATCTTACAGACTCAGAACCAAGCATAGTAGCACATATCTAGAATCCTAGCACTAGGGAGGCTGAGGCAGGAGGATTACTGCAATGCTGATATCAGTCTGTGGTACCAAAGTAAGATCCCATTTCAAAATACCAAGAAAAGACCCAGGACAGATGGCAGAGCTTACCCAGTGTCACATCAAGACGAAGGGGCACAGCCAAGGTCAGAACCTGTCAGGCGTCCATATTTGGATGGCTGCATTTGACAGTCTCAAACTCAGAGCTCAGTCTGAAGGGCTGGGGTGCCCCGAATTCCACCCTGCTGTGAAGGCAGCAGGAAATGGGGTTTCTCCTACTGTTCTGTTGGCCCTAAGCAGCATCCTGTCCCCTGTGACTGCTGGTGTCTGTGGCCAGGGATGGCAAGACAGGTTGACATCACCATCTGTTATTCAAATGGGCCCCTCTCACTCCTCTCAGGATGCCCTGGTTGCCCCATCTACCCACAGGCTGCCTGTGAACCATGGGACTCCCCTGTTCTTCCAGGAAACCACCCCCAACCACCAGATGCAGCACGGCTCCCTGCTGTAAGCCTCACATTCTCCTTCCACTCTTGCTTGACTTTACTCCACAGCACAGGCCACGCCACTACTGGATACAAAGGTCTGCCTGGACACCTCATCTCCTCCAGGATGTGACATGTCACTACAAAAATGGGGTCCCAGCATGGCTGGCTCACCACTGTGTCTCCAGGATCTACAGCAGCTCCCAGTACACAGGAGTCACTCTATGAATTAAGCACTGAGTGAATGCAAGTGTCTGTGGACCAGCCTCCTCTGGCCTAGCACCCTTCCTCCCCAAGAGAAGGTCCCCGAAGGCCAATAGTGACAAAGCCAACTCCTTAGCACATGCTGCTTCTTATCTGTCTTCCAATGTTACATGGCATCTGGTGCAAGGCACAGAGGATCCTGGGCTCTCAAGGTCTAGTCTCTTCTTTATCTCCGACCTCACCAGGGCCTCTGCTTCCTATCACTAAGTCCTGCCTGGACCGCAACATCTCAGGCTTTTGACCACCTGTAAGGATGTGGCTGGCAGGGCTTGTTGAGTCTGCTCTGCCCAGCTTCTACTTCACTCTGCTCCAACTACAGTGTTCCTAGAAACAACAAACACAGGCAAGTCTCGGGGCTTTTGTCCTTTCTGCCCCTCCCTTGGGATGATACCTTCTCCAGGTGATTCTGTAGCTCTTACTCCAGGTACCTTTTCCGGCAGGCTCTGCTCACTGTCACCCCCTCGGAGTGCCTCCCCAGGAGCCTGTCTCTGCTCAGCTCCCTGACTTGACCCACATGGTACTTCTTACCACCTAACATCGTGTGTGTTCATTTACTCTGTTACCACTCCCAGCAGAACATGACCTCTACAAGGCCCCAGAACCTTACAATCAATGACTATTTGACAAATAAATGCTGACTATCACTTGACTGAGTTTTATGTGACTACTCTGTCTAGACCTCAGTTTCTTTACTTAGAAGATAGGGGCACGAATGAGATCGCCAACAAAGATGCAGAGTCTGAAACCTTATCTGGGCTCACTCAGGGTATCCAGCTAGGGTCACAGGGCTGCGTGTGGTACTGGGTGCTAGTGGAGAGCAGGATGTAAGACAGAGATGCACAATCTGCCGAGCAAAGGTGAACCCTTACCACGTTTGTGAAGCCAGCCTTCTTTGATGACAGATACCTCATTCATGGTGGCAGCATTAACACGCTGTCACCTAGCTTGAGAGAGCTCAGGGCAGCAGGACATGCAGAAGGTTCCTCGGCTACAGTACAGTCTACAAGAAACAAGAGAGGAGCCGTGAGGGTGGGAAGGATGTGCCCTACCCCATCCTGGGTTCTGAGGCCGGCCCTTTGGCTCTGTAGCTTGCCAGACAGTGGGTAGAGCCAGAGAGCTGGGGAGAGTTCTTCTCTTGGGGCCCAGAACTGAAGGAGAAACATGGGTTCCTAAAGAGTCAAATATGCCCAGGCTTCACACCAAAGCTCTTTTTTCCTTCCCGCCTATAGCTGGACAGGAAGAAAGCCAGGTAGCCACAGCTCAGCCCTCTGCCTCCCCCAATGCCCCAGCACTGAGGTAACCCAGGATGAATCAGACAGACAGCCCTGAGCACCAGGGTGTGCTCAAAGCCAGCAGCATCTGCCTGCCCCCAAGACTCATGCGTGCACTCATTTGTTTTCAAATCAACCTGCCACATGAAACAAACTACTGCTTCCCCCAAGTACAGGGAGACATGTCACCCCCAACCTCAGTGGCCGCGGTGTTCCCACCTGAAGAGCGATGAAAACTCAAGTTTCAAAAGCTCTGGCAGCCTGGAGGATCCTACTGCACACACACTTGTCTGGGGCCTAGAGTTGTCCTGGGGTTTGACCAAGGTCTTGGTTCTTTCTCCAAGAAGACCTCTGCATCTGTCCTCAGGGACTAACAGCCAACAGACTAACGGACGCCGAAGCTGCTGCTGAGTTTCAAGTTCCCTGAACAGAGGGGAGGAGGCTGCCTGTGGTCAGCTACCAGCTGGGCCCTTACCTGGAAGCCGGGGCCTGGACAGGGGCCATGGAGCCCAAGTGCCTTGTGCCTGCCTCGCCCAGCCCAGGGTTATTTGCGGACAGCAGGTCAGGAGCTACAGAGGCCCCGGAGAAGTGGCAGCTGGCTCTAGGGACAGCATGGGCATCAGCTTTCTCTCGTGCCCCAGGGGAGCGGGTGGGCTGGACACAGTACTGCCTGGCATGTGACAGTGGAAGGCTGCCCAGGCTCTGGGCAAAAGGAAGGGAGGTAAGTGGGAGGAAGCAATGGAAAGGCAGGGTGGCCAAAGACAGGGAGGGCAGGAGGGTGTGAACTTACAAGCTGGACTCCAGGCTAAAAAGGAAACGAAGGGGTGTGGGGCCAAACAGCAACAAGGGCTTCCCCACACAGACCCCAAACACACAAGGGCTCAGAGGCCCTCAGCCCTAAACATCCATCACTGTCAGTCTCTCTCTCCACTCCCTCTCTGAGGTGGCTGACAGGATCCTAGGCCACATCCTCCTGGGGTCTTACCTCCCTGCCCCCAACTCAGTAGCCAAAGAGACCCTCAAAAATGATTCAGTCTTAGCCAAGCATGCTCACTCATGCCTTTGATTCGAGCACTTGCTAGGCAGGGGCAGGCAGATTTCTCTGAGTTGGAGACCAAACTGGTCTACAGAGTGAGTTCCAAGACAGCTAAAACAAACAAACAAACAAACAAACAAACACACACACACTCTGTCCTTCCTCAACTCAAAATTATCCTTGGCAAAAATGCCCAAGTCCTCAGTTTAGCACTCAAGGCTCTACAGACCTGCCTCCACTGTCTCATTCCTGCAACTGCCCCGCACCCTGCACATGCACACACTGTCTGCTCAGGCTGGAGGCCTGCAGCCCTGGCTCCTCCCCACTCAGGCCTCTCCACCTCCACGTTCCTCAGTGTCACTCTGATCCCTCCATCTACATCTGACCTTGTCCTTCCATGTCCACGCCCTCCACAGCTCCCCAGTGCACTTAGGAAACAGAACAAAGCCCCCCTATACCAACCAGGCCACAAGCATGCTTCCTAAACCCAGAAAGCAAGGGCACGCCATCGGGACATCAGGACATCAGGACAGTGACTGCACAGCCCCTCCGGCCTCCCCACTTCTACCTTCTGGATATTCTCCCTCTTTGGGGGCCTCAGAGAAGCAGTGCACGCTCAGGTTTCAATATCCGAAGTTGCACTGAGTACATCTACAGGCCTTTCAGGCAAACTCCTCCTCCACACCCACCAAGACTGTTAAAGTGGGCCAGCCGAGCTCTGACACTGTCAAGCAATGAATGGGCTGATTCTCCACAACAGACTGAAGTGTACAAACACCTGAACTTGGCCCATACCACCAATCTTCCCTGAGTGTGTCCTGGACAGCAGACACTAGAGAACATCACTAACATAGTCATGGGCCTTACAAAACTCACATTCTGAAGAACCACCACTCCCAACACACACACACACACACACACACACACACACACACACACACACACACTCACTCACTCACCCCAATGTCAAGGGGTGGAGAGGTGCTGAGAAGAATATTGAGGAGGAACTAACAGGGAATGGGGCCAGCCATGTTGCTGCACAGTGAATGGCGCGTGGGAGCAAAACCTCAGGAACCAAGGAGTGAACAGAGCAGAACATGAAAAGATGTTCAGACAGGAACGTTGAAAATAGAAAAGCTCTGTGGCGGGGACACAGTGCAGAGGAAACCAGAGACACTGCTCAGGGCCTAGGGCTGAGACCCCAAAAACAAAATCCTAAACTGTGCCCAGGTACAGGCCAGTTGTGAATACTTCCCAGTGAGCTGGGTACGGAACTACAAGCCCAAAGCAATGTTGCCTCTTGAAGCCTCTGAGACCCAGCAACAATTCTAACACCTAGTGTGAACCTCTGCTGGTGTCTAATGCACAGCCCTCCCCACAGCTACTGCTGGTCAAAGCCACGTGAAGGTAGCCAGGTGTAGCTAAGATTGGTCAGGGTTTCAGAGTCTGAGGCCACTGTCAACCTGGTAGTCTTAAGCAGGGCAGGGGAACTCCCAATACCCTATCAGAGGAGCTATAACCTGCCCGAGTGAGAACAGACTCAGCGAAGGGAAGCCGTTTACCTTGGGTCTCTCAGCTGAGGGGTAGGGGCCCTGGCCACAGCTCCACACGCCAGAGCCACTTTTTACAGTCTCGTTTCAGCAACTAAGAAGTCAGCGCAGCTCAGGCAGTCAAGAGCAGGGGGAGGAACTGGAAGATCCCCTGCGTCCTGCCTGGCTCCAGCCGTCCTCCCACTAAGGGTGGCGCCTCAGCCGAGGTGTCTGTGACGCAGTCCTGTGGTGATGAAATTCCAGGCAGCACAGCCAAGCAGATGGCCTGTTCACTGAGGAGCTGCAGGCTGAGGACACTCAAAAGGGGGACAGAGACCTGCCTGTGGAACTCAAGAACACATGGAGACCTGTCCTGACTGCCCTTCTGCACCACACACAAGCAGGGAGCCACTGTGTCTCCATCACGCACTAGCTGCTGCTTCCCAGAACATCCACATTTGAGTGTGCCAGAGGGCCAGGGCAGGGACTGTAGCTGCTGACTAAACACATGCCACCTGGGGGGCAAGATGAACAGAACAGGGTCCCTCACAGAAAAGGATGCCTAAATCAAAACCACAAATCTCCTGAGTTATGAAGAGACTCAAGCTCCCACTCTGCCTGGGAGAGCTAAACCTCAAAAACTCACAGTGCTAAGTGTAGCCTGCTGTAGGAACGCAAAATAGTGAGGTCTTCATAAAACTTATCAGCAATAATTAACTGTCAGTATTTGGCTACCTAAACCCAGTGGTTTCCCAGTAGCCACGCTTTCCTGCAGGATTTCTATGGCAGATGTTCCTCTGAGCATATGAACATTTTTCACACCACCAACTTTTATCAACATGCTCTTGTAAGCAGTGGACCAGCTAACAGCAGACGACAGCTACTGAAAACATAGATCCACTCCCCCTACCCCTGAATTCCCACAAGCAGATACTGTCAATGACAGGCTAGTTGTCTGAATTTTCTTTGTGAGCAGTTCCTCCTCTAAGAGGTTAGGCCTGGATCAGCAGTAGGTGACAGAATTTAGAACAAAATGGGGCAGGGGCTTTCACTGTGACTGTCTCAGCAGGATCCTGAGGTGTCAGGAAGGAGCTCCCCATTAACGCTGCCATTGGGAAGTACAGATCCCTGCCACCCTTCTGTCTCTGAGTCCATCTGTGAGTCTGGCAGGGAAACCAGGCCACTGAGGGGGTGAGAGGCTGCAGCCACCTGCAGAGGGTAACTGAGCTCGTTCTGAGCTGTTTCTGGCACCAGACCTTGCTCTACGTATGTTCATTTCATGGATTTCTTTTGCTTTCCAGAAATGGGTACCAAAGCTAGAGTCTTGTGCATACTAGGCGAGCTCTCTATCGACAAGCCATATCCTAAACCATCTTTTTAACTCTTAAAGGCATGGTCTCAAGTTACCTACAGTGGCCTAGAACTTATTCTATAGCCCAAAAAGGGCTGAATTTGTAATCCTCTTGGCTCTGCCTCTTGAGTAGATGGGACTACACATCTGTGGAATTACAGCCATTCTATATTTTTATCAAGCACCCACTGTGTGCACAGTATGGCAAGCCTGTGATACCTGGGTGCAGTGATAACTGGGACAGGCAGGGCCCCAGCTTTTCCCATGCTGACATAAGGGTCTAGAAGGCTTCTCAAAGTGGTGTAAGCAGAGCCTAGCCTGTGATACCTGGGTGCAGTGATAACTGGGACAGGCAGGGTCCCAGCTTTTCCCATGCTGACATAGGGGTCTAGAAGGCTTCTCAAAGTGGTGTAAGCAGAGCCTAGCCTTTGCCCTGTGGTTCCCTTCTCTTGAGAAACAGCTGCATGAGGCCGCTGAGGTGCTGTGGTGTCTCAGAAGCTATGCCCCAGTGGAACAGAAGGCCTCTGGGGAAATAAACAAGGGCAATACAGGCCTCGCAGAAGGGTCTGCGCTGAGCATAGATGAGCTCTGGCTTTACTGATCGCAAGTCCCAAAGTGGAGGGAGGATGTGGACACTGTTGGGATCTATGCAAACCTCACAGCCTAAGCCCAGGGCACGTTGTTTTGCCGAGCTTAGCTTGTTTTCTAGGCTGCCCATCTAGGACAAGGTGGACTCTATTCTGTTCCTCTGGCCATGAACTCTGGCAGCTCGGGTCCTTGGTGTCATGTATTAATTATCTGAACCCAGAGCTGTGATATTTGGCTTCTAAGGGACCTCTGAATACCACTGAGGAACTAAACATTTGTCTAGTACATGAACTAGACAAATGGAAATACAATGTCTTAAAGGCAATTGTGTGTGTGTGCATATTCATATGTGTGGGTGTGTGCAGGTGCGCGTGCACACTGTATGTAAAGGCCAGAGGACAACCTTGGGTACAGTCTTCAGGCACCACCTTTCTAGTAAGACAGTCTCTCACTGGACTGGAGTTCACTGAGTACAGTGAGTCCCAAGGGTCTGCCTGTCTCTAGACCCCAGCTCAGTCTTGGGATTGAGTTCAGCTCCTTCTATTTTACCAACTGAACCATATACCTAGCCCTAAAGACAACTTAAAACAATGTTACTGAGTGATACATAAGATTAGTCTGTGGTACCTATGTACTCAGTAACATTTTGGGGTGTGTGTGCATATCTTTTAAATAGCCTTACAATGTAGCCCAGGCTGGCCCCAAATCTCAGGGCAGCCTTAGCCATCCAGATGCTGGGATTACAGGTGACTGTAACCATGCTTGGCTCTCAGCCACTGCTTAAACAGAATAAATCTCACCAGAGACTTATTACTGTACTTAGAGTCCTTTGGGGACCATCTCTAATCACCTCTCCTCCCTGCCCAGAGCTAAGCACACATGTGATTTCTTCCTATGCCAATATACAGTAGAGCTGGGATTGAGACCTAGGTCCTCAGGACTTTGGAGTCCTCCTTACCCTGGTCAGGCATTCCTAGATGGGAAGCTGTAACAAGCACCTTTTTTTTTTTTCCTTTTTTGTTTTTTGTTTTTCGAGACAGGGTTTCTCTGTGTAGCCCTGGCTGTCCTGGAACTCACTCTGTAGACCAGGCTGGCCTCGAACTCAGAAATCTGCCTGCCTCTGCCTTCCAAGTGCTGGGATTAAAGGTGTGCGCCACTACTGCCCAGCAACAAGCACCTTTCTGAGTAAACGGGAGACTCCTGCTTTGGCAGCTCAGAGACCCAAGGTGGGCTCTCCCACGCCATCTCAACTCCCAAACTGGAATTCTTCTGTATGGCTGGCAACATTCTGTGACGGAGTGAAGAGAAAGGCACTTTTTCAAAACCACAAAGGGTAAAACAGAGCCATATGGTCACGAGGGGACACTATGGGCTGTTCTCTTGAGGGAGGCCTGCCTCTGTGGGAGGATGCATGTGTCCTCCCACTTTGGCCTTCAGTCCTTGATCTCAGTACAGCTGCACAAGACAGAGATCGGTCCCTCACCAGCAAGTACAGCTGGCAGGCCCTGAAAGTTAATTCTTGTTTAATTTCTTCTTCTGGGTCTCCTGTCCTTTATCTTCTATGTTTTAGCACTGTGGCCCTTTGTATTTGGGCAATCACTAGTTTGTTTATCCATCCTCTTGTGGGTGGGCGCTGCCAGTAAGGTACTAATTTCTTGGTTAAGATGGTTTAGTAGGTGAAGGCACTTAACCACCAGGCTGGACAACCTGAGTTCAATTTCTTAGAACCTACATGGCAGAGAAAACCAACTCCCACAAATTATCTTCTGAATTCCATGTGCAGAGCATGGCACATGTATTATGCACACAAACACACACAGAAATATTGTGCCAAAGCTAGGCCTGGTAGTACGCTGGTCCCTGTGTTCTCTCAGCCCAGCTCTCCATCATCAGGGAAACCTTCTCTGAACGTCTCCTCCCAAGACAAGAACACTTGACACTCAGCCTGATCTCAGATCTCATAAGGCTTTGGCCAAAAGATCACAAGCTCAGGGCCTTCCCATGCTACAGAGAGTTCAAGGCCTGTCTTGAACTTACTGAAACCAAGTCTCAAAATAAAAACCACCAAGAGAGTTAAGGGGAATGGTCCATGCTTGCCTAGCATATGGGTGTCTTGGATTCCATCCCAGCATAAGAAAAAAAAAAAAAAAGAGGCAAGAGAGAAAGATTGCTATACATAATATTTTCATGTATTTTTAAGACAAGGTCTCACTACATTAGATAGTCCGAACTGGTTTCAACACCTTAATTTAGTGAAGGTCTTTTAAAAAATCAGATACAGGGTCAGTAGAGAGCTCCAGTTCTGAGCTTCAGTGCCCAAGGAGGCAGGTGCGTCAGTATACCATGCGCAGAAACAGGACTTAGAGCTGTGCTAATGGAGTCCAGGTACAGGACTCAAGGCAGCCTCGGGATCCAAACTGAACGCTTCCTGAGCGGCGGCTGCAGTGCTCAGGTATTATTGTTATTCCCTCTGTGGGTGGAGACACTGGGTATTTCTGAACATGTAAAATCTTACCTACTCCACCTCCTTGGTGAAATGGTGGCTTTTAAAAGACTTAACTTTCCTCTTCAGCACACATCCCCCACCCACCCATCTGTCTCCTGAAGTAGGTAGGACTGAAGGCAGGATGGAGGTGTAGGCAGCTGCCAGAGACTGGGACAAGAATAAGCCCCGAACAGATTTCCTTGTCTTCTCTACCACCTCCCCCAACACACACCTTCCCCTCACTGAGCCCCCGGAAATCATGTCAAGTATTCTGGTCTGCATAGCTGTGCTCTCCAAGCAAACCAGGAACATCAGCTGCACTCAGCGGGCTGCTCCCAGCACAGCTGACAGTACACAGGGTCTCTCTCAGGCACACTCGGAACATACCCGAGGCCCTTACCAAGGCTATCAAAGACCACCTGCCTCAGCCCTGCCTCTGAACTGCAGCCTCGTCAGACCAACACATAAAATCATCTCTTTTCTGGGTCCCTTGAAGAGTCTGCTCTTACGCAGGGCCTTTGCACTTGCTGCTTTCCTAGCTAGGACGCTGGTCCCTGTGTTCTCTCAGCCCAGCTCTCCATCGTCAGGAAAACCTTCCCTGAATGTCTCCTCCCAAGACAAGAACACTTGACACTCAGCCTGCCCACTCCCTTCAGAAAATGGGCCTCTACTTGCCTCTGGCAATGTGGCCTCTGCTGGCCCAGGATCTGCACAAAGTAGGAACAGAGTCTACCCTGGTCACCACTGTTTCCAGCCCTAAGCACTACCCATCACAGGGCCAGACCTAGAACTTTATATAATTCCAGGGGACTGACAACTAGACCCAGAGCGCTTATGCTCCAGACCCCCAGGTGGAGGTGAAATCAAACACTCCACATTCACTGGATCCCTAAACATAGTGCCCACTGGGCCAGCACCGGCACTAAGGATGTCTCTGTGACCAAACAGAACTCCTGCTGTGGGAAGAGGAGGCAAAATAAATAGGTAAATTATATAGCACATTCAAAGTGTCCAAAGTCATGGAGAAAGGCAGTACACATAAGCCCAAGGAGACGTCACAGAAAGGCTCGTGGAGATGGTAACATCTGAGCAAAAATGTGAACCAGACGAGCCACATGGAAAGCTGGAAGAAGAGCACTGCTGGCAGGACCTGAGGCTCTGAGGTGAGAAAGGTACCAGAGAGCCAGGCCTGGCATCTCTGAAGGCTTTAGTTCTCCCTGGGAAAGAGACAGAGACCTGTGGCCTGAAGTGGCAGGGTGAGGAGCTGCACTGTTGTGCCTCTACTGCTGGGATGCAGGTCCTCAGTGGGAGGCTGTATCACAGCCTTCCTCTCCACTGGTCTCACCAGTCACAGCGTGGAACCATAGGAACTCTATCTGATACAAGAGAAGTCAAGATGGGAAGTAGAGTGCCAACAACTAGACAGCTAAAGTACAATAGCTGAAGAGACTAAACTTCTACCATTGAACCTAAGCCTGCAACTCCCTGCCTTTGCTCCCAAGACTGAACCATCACTCCTTCTCACATTGCTCTCTCTGCCATATCAAGGGCAGCACTGTCTCAGACACCCTGCAGACAGCAGCATACGTGTGCACACACGCGAGTGTGCACTCAGAGCAGGCCTCTAACTGGCTGACTGCTTCACAGTCATCACTCCTTTCCAGGCCTCCTCCCAGCTGTGCTCTAACCACAGGTGCTGGTGCTCGGAGGGTACCCAGGAACAAACAATCAGGGGCTTGCTTACCCACTGCAAGTTATTTGGGGAGGACTCCCCAAAATGCTGGTACAAACTAACCCGAGTCCTGATGGATAAGTGGTGCCACTTTCCCCATTATGCAGATAAGCAGACTGAGGCCAGAGCCTAAACTGGGAACACAAATCACATAGGGCAATGCACTGACCCAGTGTAGGAAGCATCTGTCCTTAAAGTAGAACAAACCAAGCCAACTTCTGCATTTGCAGAACTGAAGCCACAGAACACCTGAGCTAGAGTGCTGAAGAACCCCATTTTCCCTTTTCTTTAACTATGATCACTTAGCATACAACCCAAGCATGTAACTAGCAGCTACTGTGCTCATGTGCAGGTCCACAGACCCCTGGCATGTAACACCCAGAGTCTGATGGAGGAGGATGGTGGGCGGGGCTCTCTGGCGGAGAAGGCATCATGGCACCCGACTAGAAGCCTCATCCATGCCAATTCCTCCCAGGACACAGGCATGCCAGGTGGAGGTCTCAGTGACCACAAAATCTTGCTGGACCCCTTCCAGGGGCTCCTCAGAGCTCTTCTGGACATCTCTTCCCTTGTCTATTAGCTAGGAATGAGCACCACCAAGACTAAGAATGTGCTAATGTTACTACAAAGACAAAGTATTAGACAGGGTATGGTAACAGCCAGGAGACTGAAGCAGGGAGGAATCTCTGTGAGTTCAAGGCCAGCCTAACCTACTCAGGAAGTTTTAGGCTAGACCTATTTAGTGAGACCCTGTCTTGAAACAGCCAAAGACTGCAGGGCAGTGGTGGCACACACCTTTAATCCCAGCACTTGGGAGGCAGAGGCAGGCGGATTTCTGAGTTCAAGGCCAGCCTGGTCTACAGAGTGAGTTCCAGGACAGCCAGGGCTACACAGAGAAACCCTGTCTCGAAAAACCAAAAAAAAAAAAAAAAAATGCTGTGGCTGTGGTAACACAGGCATGTAAAAAAAAAACAACTGTCTTTGGCTTTTTTTTTTCTTTTTCTATTTTGGTTTTTCGAGACAGGGTTTCTCTGTGTAGCCCTGGCTGTCCTGGAACTCATTCTGTAGACCAGGCTGGCCTCGAACTCAGAAATCCACCTGCCTCTGCCTCCCAAGTGCTGGGACTAAAGGTGTGCGCCACCACTGCCCGGCAACCTGCTCTCTTCTTAAGAGCTTCCCAAGACCACTTCCTTTCCCAGGCCACTTGCATCAGTGTGCTTGGACTCTACTTAGACTGGGAGCTATCCCAGGAACAAGAACCATACATGGCATAGGAAGGGCTCAACAAAAACTTACTGAGATCGTGGAATAAAAAAATGAGCCAACCAGGCATAGTAGTACATATCTTTAATCCCAGCATAGGTGGATCTCTGTGAGTCAGAGGCCAGCCTAGTATACAGAGTAAGTTCTAGGCCTGCCACAAATGATGGATGGATGGATGGATGGATGGATGGATGGATGGATGGACGGACAGACGGACAGACAGATCAAGTTGTTTTTCATTGTTTCTACCATGTATGTATGTGTGTGTGTGTGTGTGTGTGTGTATATATATATATATAAAATGTCAAAATGTGGAAGAAAGAGACAGGTCCATCAACAAGAGTTCATGACCAGACAGGGCTATAGAGGGAACTCCTGTCTCAGAACAAAACAAACAAAACCACATAGCCAGGCATGATGGTATATGCCTGTAACCTCAGCACTGGGAAGACTGAGGCAAGAGGATGATGAGTTTCAGATAACCCAAGCTACATTACAAGATCCTGTCTCAAAAACCAGGGCTAAGAAAATGCTCAGAGGGCGGAAGCCCTTGCTCTGCAAGCAAGCAGAGCCAGCAGAGTTGGAGTCCCCAGTCACCACAGAAAAAGCCAGACAGAGTGCTGAAGAGATAGCTCGGCAGTTAAGAGCATTAGCTGCTCTTGCAAATGTTCCCAGCACCCACAGAGCAGTTCACAACCATCTGTGACTCTAGTTCCAGAGAATCTGACCCCTTTTTCTGGCCTCCAAAGGCACCAGGCATACATATGGTACACAGACAGATATGTAGGCAAAACACTCACATACATAAAATTTTAAGTTTGCGACCCCAGCATTGAGGGGTAGGGACAAGATCTCCAGAGCTCACTGAGCAGCCAGCCTAGCTGAAACAGCAAGTTTCAGGTTCAATGACAGATCTTGTCTCAAGGCAGTAAGGCAACAAATTACAAAAGACCTGACTGACATGGGCATGTTCACACAATAAACTCAAGTGAATGCACCACACACAACCAAAATAAGCAAGACATGTGTGCCTCAGTGTCTCACCTACTAGCTAGAAATAAGAACCCTCCCCACACCCCAGGATACCATGCATGAATACAGTACTGGTACACAGGGCACGCACAGGAGAACAATGTTAAGCTGGCACCATAGCTCATCAGGCCCCAGGCTCCCAAAACGTCCACCCTGAACCCACGCCTCCAGTCCACAAGCACAGGCTGTCTGTCCACTCTAGAGGCCTTCTCTGCTCTCTGGTGCCACAGCAACAAGAACCCAATCAATCAAGTACCTTCTCAACAGGCTGGTGCTTTCTTATTCATCAGCTTCCTGAAGCCTCCTATGACCCTGCAGGAACATTTCCAAGTTTAAATGAACAAACTTCACCTCAGAGAATGAACCCAGATACTCAGGGCTCCACAGCAACCTCAAAATGCTAAAAGCAGGACTCTCCCTCAGCCACCCCAGGTTTAATCACTAGCTGAGAAGGAGGAGCCCTAATTCTGGGAAGAGATGAGCAGTGGCAGCTGCCCCACTGCATTCAGGAAGGCCATCGCGGTGGCAAATGGAGAAAGGCTTGGATTTCTGGCCTCACCCTCAGAAACAACATCTGTAGAAGAGCTTCTCGCTAGGCGGCTGAGCTCCGGGAACTTGCCGAAGGGACCTCTGTCATGGAGTTTCTCCTTAGCCAGCCCAGTTTGCTGCTCTTGCACAGCCCACCCAGAGCACAGGCCCTGTTGTGGGTCCTGAGCTGCTGAGCTGGCAGTGGGTCCTGCCCCAAAGGACCAGGCTGAGATCCCACCCTGCAGTCCCCCCTCACTAGCGTCCTCCCTCCCTCCCTCTTGGTCCTGCTCCTAGGCCGTCTCCCCGGGCTGGGCCTCTCACTGCTTGGCTGGCTGTCCATAAGAGTCTGCCACGGAACCACCCCACCATGCAGCCCGGAGGCCCAGTGGCTGAGGGCCTTTTGCACATAGCTCTGGGAAGCTAGAGAGGCCCACAGAAGGGCAGTCCTGTGTTCTCCTGAGGCCTGACTGAGATCAACCACAGACGATGCCTCTTCCCATCCTCCATCCATGGGATCTGTGTAGATCCCAAGAGGTTCACTCTCTCCAGATCTCCAGAGGTTCAAGCCTTGGAAAACACACACCGGGCGCCTGCCTATGCACTACGCCTTAGGGACAAGGCTCACAGGCCAGACTAAAAGACATCCTCCTTTAGGCCACTAAGCACCTTTGTGCTGGGGGACCCCGGAGCCAAACCATCCAGACACTGCGTCTCATTCCCTTCCAGTCGGGGCCCAGTAAAGGTACTGGGGCTTTCAGGGCATTAGTGGACAGCCAGAGCCACGTCCTTCCATCCTCAGGGGTTTCACCCCGGGTCTGCCATGACTCCATCATGACAGTCCAGCTGAGCCCTCATGTCCATCTTATCGAGGAAGACCCTCCTTGACCATCTGAACAAAACTGAATCGTGTCCTCACGTCCTTTCTCCTACCCTCCACGTGTCCTGCCCTGACAACACCAACCCTGACCTGCTGTGTTGTCACACTACAAGCTGGTCCTCATTCTCACTAGAAGGTAAGGCCCAAGACCCCATTCCTTCCAACTCTGGAGCTAACTGGAGAAGCGGTAGGCAAATGGTGGCAAGGACCCGTCCGTCCTATCAGTGAGACAGCCATTCATATTGTTCCTTAGCAGCAGTAGCTGGCTAGGCTAGCCGGAGATGCATAGACAAGTCACCCCCATTGAGTCCCCACCTCCATCCCTAAATGTACCACCCATGGCCCTGGGGAACACAGCGTGAAACCACAGACAAGGGAGGCAACCAGTGGGTCTCCACCAAAGCACTTGTAGGGCAGTTAGTCTCTTGAGGGGGAAGTGGGAGGCATGAGAAACACAGCCTGGCCCTAGGCAGAAGCTTGAAAACCTCCAAGGCCAAAATCACCACCCAACTGAGTAAATCCTCAGACTCCAAACTCCTTCCCAGGCTGAGGAAGCAGCACACACCCCATCCCCTGGCCACCAGCACTCACTTGGTCACGCAGGCCTCTCCCTGTGTGTGGTACATCTTTACCTCTCATTGAGCCTATCCTCCCGCCACGCCCCCCACTGTGGGCTGCCTGCTGCTCCCAGGCTGGTTTGTCTCACTCACACACTTGTCCTGCCTTCCCTGCCACTACATCTAAAGAAGCTTCTGATAGTCCCCATGGCCTCACCCAGATTCACCACCTAGCAGCTAACCCACTCCTCGCTCACCCTCCTGTCGGTCTCCTTCAGCTCCACAAAGGACTTCTGTTTTGTAAACAGGGTGTTACTATGTAGTCCTGGTTAATCTGGAACGTACTATGTAGATCAGACTGGCCTGGAACCCACAGAGACCCACCGACATGTGTCCTCAGTGCTGGGATTAAAGACAAGCTGTACAACGTCAGACAGAGGGGGCCCTTTGTCAGTACCCTAGTATCTTCACCTGATGCAACACCCTGCCCACTCCCAGCCTTCCCACCACTCCATGGCTGCGGTAGGGATTTAGGAAAAGCACACGAAACAAAGGTGTGAACTAGATCCGGAATGTGGGAAGGATCTCCAGTTTGTACCGAGATGCACTTGTTAGCTGACTTTACTGTGTGCCCCCTTGTCTCTATATCTGAGAAAGAGGCTAACCTCAGCCCTACTTTCCTCCTGATGTCCTCTGACAAACTTCTACAAACTGGCGAGGGCCCCGAGTCCAGCAGCAGGAGATGACGTACAGCTTGCCAGGTCACCCTGAGCACACACCTGCCTATCACTGTGTCACACACAGGAGAGGCTGCACTATCTAGGACTCCCTGTTGCCCTCTAAGGAAGGCATTACCTCCCTGGACTCCCCAAGGCTTCAAGAAGGCTGAACTACCCACTCAAAACTACACGACTAGCACCTGGAAGACTGGATTTGAACTCAGTGCTCACTACACCAGAGCCTTTTTGAGAGCTGTATTTATTGTGTATGTACATGTGCATAACTGGGCGCATGCTATGACATGCATGTGTAGGACAGAGGAAACTGTGGAGTTGGTTCTCGCCTTCCACCTTTATATGGATTCTGAGGATGGAACACGGGCTGCAAGACCTACACAGCAATGTCTTGACCCACTGAGCCATCTTGTCAGCCCAACATAACGCTTTACAGAAGCTGGGAACCAGGACACTGAATGTCTGGATGGAGACTGGACAGAGTTGGATCCCTAGATACCTAACAGAACTGAAAGCAGGGGATGAATAAGGCAGGTGCCTCTGTCCCATGACAGGTTCCGAGTGTCGGCAGAGACTTCCATGGCTTGGCACCATGGCAGAAGCTTCCTATCAGCTCCTCACAGCAGCTGGAGGTGGGTGCCTTTCGGAGTCCACTGCATGTAAGCGAACACTGTGGTCCCAATCCCACAGCCAGAAGAACTAATCCTCATCCTGGCTCTAACTGGGGCCCATAGCTGCTCTCACCACCTAACCGAATGGCTCTCCTGCTAGCTCCTCCTGTCCCCAGCACACATGTACTCAGGGCTAAAAGATGTCTAATTCAGTTCTGTCCTCAAGTTTCTCCAGAAAAACCTGAAATGCTGAAACTGTCAAGTACAGGAACAGTCAAATCACCCCAGCCTGGGGAAGAAAGCAGATACTCAGAACCAAAGTCAAATGGGCAGAGACCACTGCAGCCTGGGACCTCTTGAACAAACAGAGTATGGTACCAGGGTCTATATAATCTGTGTCTAAATGCCAGCCTGCCTGCCAAGGGGCCTGATACAGACCTGGAAAAAAAGCACCTTCTCCTTCAGGCCTCAACTTCTGATTGTGCTTAAACAAAAGGAAATAAACACTCTATAAAGCCACAAGCCTATTTAGTCACAAACAGAAGCCACCATGGCTCAGTGCATTGGTTGCCTTACCTGTGACCTGGGCATAACATTCCTTACTATTATCACTGGGCATAATATCTCACTATTCGGCCTCTATAAAGTAGACCAAACAACAGATACACAACTACAGTATTTGAGACTTACATGACCCCATGTTCAAAGGGCCTATCACATCCACAGCATGATGAGAATACTGACTGGCACACGCTACCCACTATCACTTGAAACGGTGGAGCCCTGGGACTCAAGTTTCTCTCAAAGGAGAGCATGACAACAGACTCTGCTGCTCTAATACAAGGCATCCTACACAGTGTGCAGGCATACTGAATGCATTGAGTGCAGGTCAGCCATCAATTTCACGGTCATGACTTTTATAGGTCCGGTTAACTCTACCAGGCAGAGCCTCTAAAAGCTACTCAGAGAGGACTACAGAAGCACATCCCTGGTGGAAAAACACACTGGAGAACACCCGCCGCCTGGACCTTTCTCTTTGGGAACCCATGCCGCATTGAAGTCAGTCAGCATAGACACCAAGGCTGTAGACCAATGGCTACTGTCTGTTTCCTTGACCATATCACCAGACTGGTCAGCTAGGTCAGTCAGGGACTGCAGCCAATCTTCCAGGAAATTTAGACCTAGGACAAAGGTTACAGGGCAAGCCACAATCACAAGCTGGCCTAAGGAGCAAGGACGCTGGACACACTTCTGGGGTTCCCTGCTTAGGGACCACAAAGAAAGGCTAGGTCTGTGAGGAACCTTAGACAATCCCAAACACTGCTAAGTAGCCTTTCTCCCTCGGCCAGACCAAGCTGGATAAAGTGCCTCCCCTCCACGTCCCCTTGGCCTCGGCAGAGAGAACAGCTGGGAAAACAGCACTCAACCTCCCCAAGAGGCCAACTGTTATCACTCAACTCTGAGAGCGTAAACAGGACTCTTGGTTGAGCTGGTAGCAGGGAGGCCCAAGCAGCCACGTGGCCAGGGATGGAGAAACGTGGGCTGGGCTGGTATAGGCCCCTTCACATCCCATGTCCACCACAGCCGGCAGTACCTCAACTCTCACCTGCATCTCTGGGGAGGGAATAATAAACAGGCTAAAAATCAGCCTGACCTGAACCCTATGTTTTTCTAGCAGAGCAGAGGGAGGCCTGTCATCAGGCCCCAAAAGTTCTCCAAATGAGAGAAACAGGGGCCCCAAATTCTGGGAATAAAGATGTCCCCCGTCACCTTGCTCTGGAGAGCTGTCCCTTAAAACACACCTTCCGCCCAAAAGGTGACAAGCAGGTCCAGAGGCACCTCTCCTTCTCCAAGCCCGACAGCCCCTCCCTTTCCTAATAGGGAGCCAGACTAGAGATCAGAAAACTTCAGTGACTTCTAAGACACATCTCCACCCCCGGAAGCAAAGAACTTGCCAAAGGATGTCCCACACACCTTAAAGAGAAATAATCTGAGAGGGTTCTGGAGTGGAGAGTGGAAAGCGAACAGCCCGGTGATAAAAATGCAGCCCAGTAACGATCCCGTTTTCCCCAAAGTCATTAAGAAGTTCAATAAAGGGTGAGCTGAGTGTAAACGCCCACCTCTGCATATTACAGGAAGAGAAAAGCGCTCCTCGCCCACTCAGTATCACACCCCTAAAAGTACGCCCCTGAACACTCACTCGGGCCTCCCAACACCCTGTGCCTCAAATAGGATAAACATCGCAGCCCTCCTCCCGACCCCGCTCTCCTCTAAGTACTGAAGACGGCTCTCTCGTGCCTAGGGGGTACTACCCTGACGGCCCCAACGTGGCCACCCTGGGTACAGATCCCTCTACTCCAGAGGCTCCCATCCCTCTAAGTGCCCTATAGGAACGGCTCCCAAAGCACCCAAGCGGCACAGCCGTCTACACTTGACACGGTGCGCGCCTCAAAAGCTGGACAGGCTGGCACCGCAGAGGAGGACCTGTCTCCCCCGACATCCCCCGAGGGCAGCCCAGCCGGCACACTCCGAGAGGGCTCCCCCCGCCGCCTCAGTGGTATGGACCGCGGCACCCGCCCCACGTCCCTCTGGGCTTGTCCCCCCGCCAAGCCCCGCAGCAGACGCCCCCACTTAATTCCGGAAAGAGGGGGGGAAGCCTCCAGGTCCGTGGTCCCCGCCCGGCGGGCACGGGTGGTACGGCCCAGCGAGGCCCCACGGGGGGCCAGGACGCGACCATCGCGGAGGGGAGGGCGCTTGGGGACACGCGCTGGCGTCCTCACCTGTCACCGGCGGCCGCCCAGCCTCTCCGGCGGGGCTCTACCCCCGCCCATCGCCACGCTGAGCTCGTTCCCGCTCCTTGTTTATTAACTGGCGGCAGCAACGGCGGCAAGTGCTGGCGGCGGCGACGCCTTCTCGGAGTCAGGCCCAACGGCTCGCGCAGCGCGGCCCCCCCCCGCCCCCTCCCCCCAGCCCCCGCTCACAGCCCCCTCCCACCCGCTGGCCGGAAATACCGCCTTTTCCAGCCACAAACAGGAAGTGACGTAGTAGACCAAGGGAATGGCCTCAGAAAACATCAGACCGCAAGCGCGGGGACAAGGAGGAGGCAGGCTGACAGCAGCGCGCCTGCGTACATTAGGCAACGCCCGTCAGGGTAACTTTTTTTTTTTTTTAAAAGAGCCTCGTTCTGAGCTGGAGGGAGAGCGTTACACATGCGCAGTAGAACACCAACAAGCTGGCTTTCCCCGAAGGCCCGAGTGATTACTTCCTGGCAGTCAAAGGGCTTTATTTACATACGCTTTGATCTTGTTTTCTCTTTCCTGTGTTCCTAGTTCCTAGACCAGGGGTTCTTAACCTGGGAGTTCTTAATCTGGGAGTCTACCCTCTCACAGGGGTTGTCTAAGACGATCGGAAAGCTCAGATATTTATGATTATTTTGCTATTCTTAGCAAAATTAACAGGTATGAAGTGGCAACGAAAATAGTTTTATGTTTGGGGGTCACCACAAGAGGAACTGTATTAAAGAGTCACATTAGGTAGGGTGAGAAACACCGTTCTAGACTTTCTTTTTTTAATTTATTTATTTAATGTATGAGTGCTCTGATTTGCAGGCCAGAAGAGGGCATCAGATCCCCTTATAGATGGAAGTGAGCCACCATGTGGTTGCTGGGACTTGAACTCAGGACCTCTGGAAGAGCAGCTAGTGAGTGCTCTTTTTAACCACTGAGCCATCTCGCCAGTCCTACCTTTTTATTATTATTTGTTTATTTTTTGAGATATGGTTTCACTGTGTAGCCCTGGCTGTCCTACAGTCAGAGCCTCTAGCTCCTGAGCACGGGGATTAAAAGCCTGTGTTGCCAGGGCCAGCCTCCTAGATGCTTATAGAGGCCCCAAACTGGAGTTGGTAAAGGTTGAGCACAAAGCAGGATATGGTGACAGGTCTGTCATTGCATCACTCGGGAGGCTGGGGCAGGGGGATTGCTGTAAGTTCCAGGCCAGCTAAACCTTGTCTCGAAAAACAAAACAAAACGTGCGCTCAAGCTTTGAGTCACATAGCCCCACATTAGAATGTCCTCTCTATAACTATGGGTTGAATTCTGTATCCACATCTTCAAAACCCACATCTGAAGTATCCACATCTTCAAAACTGAAGCAATCTTGGATTATTTCATGGAAACAGTTCTTATTGAACTGTGACTTCAAAATACTAATGCCATCTGCACAGGATATACGTCTAATAAATGTGGGAACTTTTAATTTCTCGTATGGAATAACTTGGAGTAAATGTACAACTTAAAACCACAGGAAACCGCTCACAGAAGAAAGATATACAGGTTGCACGCCTGTAACTCACCTCTGCTGATCCTGAAGCAAGAGGACTAAGAGTTCCATGCCAGACTGGGATTCCTAGTAAGACCCAACCTCAAAATTTCAAGGTTTCATTTAATGATTGGGGGTGAGGTTGATGCATGTGAGTGCAAATGCTTTGGGAAACCAGAGAAGAGGGCATCGGTTAGCCTGGAGCTAGAGCTCCTGACAGTTGTAGTCAGCCCTATGTCCCGCTCAGAACCGGACTCAGTCCTTGCAAGACCTGTATGCTTTTATTTTTATTTATTTATTTATTTATTATTATTATTTTATTTCAAGACTAATAGGTGGCTTAGCAGTTAAGAACACTCTCTGCTCCTCCAGAGGACTTAAGTTCAGTTTCTATCTCCCACATACCATTTTTTGTTTGTTTTTCTGTGAGCAGAGGGGATGGTTTAGTTTTGGGGGAAATCCACATAGCCTTGAGCTCATAGAAGTCCTCCTATGTCAGTTACAGCAAGCACTGGGATTACAGGCAGGTGCCACTCTACCCAGGGAGATACTATTCCTCACATCCGATTTCACATTATCAGAAAGAGAATGAGGGGCTCACAAGATGGCTCAGTGGGGTACATACCTGTTTGCCAAGCCTTAATAATCTGAATGTAATCCTTGGGACTAAGATGGTTGAAGGAGAGAACAGACTCCCTCAAATGGTTCTCTGACCTCACATGAACACCATGGCACACAAACACACACACACTCTAAAGTACAATAAATCTTTAATCCAAACACTTGGGAGGCAGAGGCAGGTGGATCCCTGGGAGTTCCAGCCAAGCCAGGGCTACACTGAGATCCTGTCACGAGTTAAGAACACTTGTTGCTCTTGCAGATAACCTTGGATCTGTTTCCAGCACCCACATACCAGTTTACACCGCTCTTCTGATCTTTGAGAGCACCAGGCATGCACGATACACACGCAGACAAAATACTCAGATACATAAATCAGACTAAGAGACTCCAGATTATTTTTAAGAGATAAAATAGTTCTTCCTGTAAGCATTCTGAGGTAACCTGTGAAGATGGTTTGCTACTCTATTGTGGGACTGCGTAAGGGTATCCTGGGTCGTGGTGGAGCAGGTGCCTAGAACCCCGAGACTCTGCAGACTCTGGGTGGGATTCTGCATGAGAACTGGCAGGAGTTTGGCGCCCCCCAGAACCCAGGATCCTGAATAAGCAGTCAGGTCTCCATAGAATCACATAGGCCAGGCTATAGGCCTCAGGCCCTAGGGATTTACATACTAATGAAGGCCAGAGGGCAGAGCAAATTAAACATGCCTCCCCCTAGATCCTCCCCCAATCTTCCCCCTTTCTCCCTCCCTATATAACTCGGGACTGCCCTGAGTTCTGGGGGGTACGCCTAGATCCATCTATTATCCGCCATGACAATAAACCAAGGACTTCCTCGTGTTACGTCGCCAAGGCCTCCAGGCTGCTGGAACCATAGGATTCCTCTCAAATTTGGGACCCGCCACAGCAGTGGAAGCCCCTCTGGGGCCCCACCGCAGAGGTGGCCTTTTAAATTTTCCCCACACTCTAATAACCCAGAAACTCCTACAAAATCATGCAAATCAAGAAGTTCAAATCTTCTTGTTCAGTTTAAGAACACCGGTGAAACTGCCAAGCCATCAAGGTATGCTTATCTGGGAAGTCACCAAGTGTTTGAAGGATGTCACTTTAAAGAAGCAATGTGGCAGAATGGTGGAGTGTAGGTACTCCCAGGCCAAACAATGGGGCTGGACACAGGGTCACCGGCCAATATAGAGTACTTGATTTTTGCAGCACATGCTTACCAGTGCAGAGAGTAATCATGAACTTAGGGGTTTCCATGTGGATTCTCTAGTCATTGAACATATCCAGGTGAACAATGCACCTAAGATGCGCCGACGAACCTACAGAGCCGACAAACCTACAGAGCCAACAAACCTACAGAGCCAATAAACCTACAGAGCCAACAAACCTACAGAGCCGACAAACCTACAGAGCCGACGAACCTACAGAGCTCACGCCGGATTAACCTGTACATGAACTCCCCTACCACTTGGAGATGATCCTCACTGGAAAGAAACAAACTGTTCCAAAGCCAGAAGAGGAGGTCGCACAGGAGAAAAAGATACCCCTGAAGAAACAAAAATGTACAGCATGGGAGTAAATTCAGCATAAAAGAAATGCAGATAAAACAAAACAAAAACAAAAACGCTGGGCAGTGGTGGCACACACCTTTAATCCCAGCTCTTGGGAGGCAGAGACAGGTGGATTTCTGAGTTCGAGGCCAGCCTGGTCTATAGAGTGAGTTCAAGGACACCCAGGGCTACACAGAGAAACCCTGTCTCAAAAACAAAAACAAAAAACAAAACAAAATAAATAAATAAATAAAATAATTTAAATTTTTTAAATAGTTGAAAATAAATTGTATCTTATTGTGTAGCCCTGGCTGACCTGGAACTTAATATGTAGACCAGGCTGACCTCGAACTCAGAGACCTTCTTACTTCTGTCTCCCAAATGCTAGGACTAAAGGTGTGCACAACCATGCCCCGCCTGGCCACTAACTTTTGATAGTCCTCCTACCTCAACAACTCAAGTTCTGGACCACTGCACCCAGTTTTCAAAACCAAAACCAAAACAAACAAAAACTATATAGTGAGTTCCAGGGTAGTTAGCACTTCACAGTGACTTCTTCTCAAAAAGAGTCCCATTGATAGCCTGTTGCAAACTCTGCCCCTCCCCCTAAAAAGAATCCACTACTTACCCAGTAAGGAAATATATTCGTTATATTTAAGCTCTTGCCACAAGATGGCACCATATGAGCTGGTCATTCCTACTGCAACTGGATGGCTTACAACTTTTTCTATGGAAACTTAAGGGACATTTGTGGTGTTGTTATTCTGAACACTTGCTGGATGAAAGAAAGGCTTTATAGGACATCTAAATGATGAATGTGAAATGGCCATGGTAGCCTGTCTCAAATACATGCATGCACGCACGCACGCACGCACGCACGCATACACCCCTTTCAAGGGCTGTGATCCAGTTCAGTTGATAAATTGCTTGCCTAACCTGCACAAGGACCAGGGTTCTATCCCCAGTACCACATAAACTGGGCTTCGGAAGAGGAGGCAAGATCAAAAGTTCAAGACCAGCCAGAGCTACATTAAGACCTGTCTTAAACAAAACAAAAACCCTTCTAAGGGTTATCAGGGAAACACACACACACAAAAAAAAAAAAAACTGCTACAGACCAGAGAGGCAGAAGCAGAAGGGTCAACGAATGTGAAATACTGTCAGCTTCAGGTCCGATTTGAAAGCCTGGTGTGGCTACGCACCCAGACTCTGAGAATTTGCAAAGGAGAACAAAAGGATCAGAGGTCAAGTCTAACTGCAACTACACAGCAAGTTTTGAAGCTTACCTACCCTTGCCAAAACTCTACTGAAGACTATGAAGAGGACATCAAGAATAAGTCACTGGAACAAACGCTGGGTTTTCATTAAGATCTTGTGCATTGATACACTGTAACAAATACTATAACAGTTGTTACTTGTTACTGGTTTAAGATACTAGTGAAAGGAAAACTGGGTGTGGGAGACAAGGTAACTCTACTACCCTGGCAATTTTGTTGGTAACTCCGAAACTACTCAGCTGAGCATGCTGACACAAAACTACTTCCAGCATGAGGTAAAACAGAGACAAGATAGTTTCAAGGCCAGCCTGAATTTTCACAATGAGATTCCATTTTAAAAGATACCAAAACAATAAAACTGGCAGGGGTGGCTCAGGGGTTAAGAGTATTTGTGGCTCTTGCAAGAGGACCTAGGTTTGCTTCCCAGCACCCACACTGCAGCTCACAACCACCTGTAACTCCAGCTCCATGGGATAAAATGCCTTTATGGCCTCCATAGGTATTCATACATATGTATACACACATACACATACATGTAATAAATAAATCTTTAAAAATAAAAAATTTAACTATGGTATGGTAATGTATGCCTTTAATCCCAGCCTGGGGCACAGGCATGCATACATATTGTACATACACACCACACACCCATTCTCACCCACAAAGAATTAAAACTTTTTGTTGGTTTTTCAAAACAGAGTTTCTCTGTGTAACGCCCTGGCTATCCTAGAACTCATTTTGGAGACCAGGCTGGCCTCGAACTTGAGAAAGTCACTTGCCTCTCTGTCTCTCTGGTGCTGAGATTAAAGGCACCAACCAAAAAGAACAGCAGAGTATCTAGAGGCGGTTGATGGGGCAGTGGGTATCACAGTTAAAGCCGAGTTAAAAGGAATATCAAGGTCACTAGAGAAGACAATCCAGTTTGACAGATAAGGACAGGACTCTTAAACAAAGGACCAAGTTTATCTCAGCGGGCTTTGGCCAACTCCCAAGACACTACTCCCCACCGAGGGACCTCATACCAACACCATTGCCCTTTCTCCCCATAAACTTCTCACCTTCATTGGTTTTTTGTTTGTTTGTTTGTTTTTTTGTTTTTTTGTTTTTCAAGACAGGGTTTCTCTGTGTAGCCCTGGCCGTCCTGGAACTCACTCTGTAGACCAGGCTAGCCTCGAACTCAGAAATTTGCCTGTCTCTGCCTCCCAAGTGCTGGGATTAAAGGCATGCGCCACTACCGCCCGGCTAACTTCTCACCTTCATGCTCTTTACATCTTTGTAACCCTTCTTGCGTTCAATTCTAATAGACTGAATACTGGATGAAGATACCTTTTAGGAAGGCAGTCACCCCGGGCAAGAGAAGAGAAATGGTGGACCCAGACTCTGTCTGGTAAAATTCAAGAGGCGGGTGAGGCTGTTGACTCTCTGCTAACTGTGTCCTCCATTCCACTGCAGGCTGGTTTTGTTCACTTACCTACTTAAACACACTTGACTACCTGATGGCTGCATCCGTGGGAATGTTCCTTTAGGAGCCCAAGAACTGAGGCTGCAGCTGCTGTGGGGTTAGGAAGAAAAATAGGAGGAAATTCCTCTCTTCATCCACAACAATGGGGACATGCACACATAAAAAAGGAAGAAGAAAAAACAAAAACAGACAGCAGTAACAGAAGCAGTTGCCTAGGACGCTGTCCTTTCCTGGCCCCTTGCCAGGTTTCAGATCCAAAATGGAAAGGCCGGGGTTATAGCTCAGTTGGTAGAATGCATGCCAAGATGTATGGTTTGCTGGCAAGCACCACAGAAACCAGGTGTGATGGCGGCATGCCTGTAATCCCAACCACTCTGGTTGTATCTGGAGAATCTCGGAGTTCAAAGCCATGCTCTGCTTACATGCAAAGTTTGAGGTCTCAGAATCTTGACACCTGGTTTAAAAAACAAACAACAACAAAGGCAGGGTGGGGGGAGAAAGAAAGGAAAACTGTAGTGATGACATGAGATAGGGGTTGAAGATCTTGAAGATCAAATGCAGTGTTGCCACACTCAGCCTCATGAGGCTTCCAGCAGCTCACATCCGACTGTGCCTCTAGAACAGCTCTCAGCCTTCCTAACACTGCGACCCTTTAACACAGTTCCTCATGTTGTGGTGACCCCCAACCATAAAGTTATTTTCATTGCTACTTCATAACTGTAATTTTGCTAGTTAGAAATCATAATGTAGCTTGTTTTCTGACGGTCTTAGGTGACCCCTGTGAAAGGGTCATTTGACAACCCCCAAGGGTTCATGGGCTGCAGGTTGAGAGCCACTGCTCCATAAGGAGCAGTGACAGAATTTGCCTAGCGCCCAGTTGGCCTTTTGTGAATGTGAAAGTCTTTATAGTATTCCTATTACACACATTAAGAAGCTACCAGAGGTCCAGTTTTATTTTGTAGTGCTGGGGATTGTGCCTTGTGCCTGTTACACAAGCTCCCTAACAGATGCACAAGCGCCCGCACACACACACATACAGAGAAAGAGAAAGAGCTGTTCTCTCCCATTCTGTCTCTCTCTTTCATGTGCTCTAATTTCTCTGGCAATTTCTACCCAATTAAGAGAAAGTAAATGCAACTCACTTCAAGAAGTTCCTGAAACTGATACAACCTACAAGTCTCCTTGATTGCTAAGAAGAGACACCAGCTGAGGTGAATAAGAGTACAGAGAACTCCAGTAATTCAGATTTCGAGAGTTAGTACCCATGCTCCTCCTACAAGAAGCCCCAGTAAACCTTTTGGTTCACGAAATTGGATTTTGGTGGAATCCTACTTTGGTCTGTCTCTGGGACCCCATCTGGGGTGAACAGACATTTGCTCCTATCATGCCAGGAAAAGTCACATAACACTATTTCATTTTTGATTTTTCGAAACAGGGTCTCATTGACATTCACTTAGCCCAGGCTGGTCCCAAACTCCCAGCAATCCCGCTGTGTTTGTGAGCCAGTGGAGCTATACATATGAAATACCTTACCCAGTTGGGTTATTTCGAGACAAGGTCTCTCTAAGTTGCCCACACTCAAGTTGAATAAAGGGTTGATAGTTCAGGAAAATATGGGTGTGAACCCTTTACTGGCAAATGTAAAAAATATCCCCAGGAACCTGACATCACCAGTATCTGTCAGCCTTTGAGGGTCAATTTTAATTGATCTTAACAGTCTACCTTATGGGGAGGGAGGGCAGTGCTGAGAAAACTGCCTGACACTCAGGAGCTCCAGATATGACAGTGTGGCATCCCAGAACTCACCAAAAACAAAGCCAGCCAGACATAGTGGTCAGCTCTTACGGTCACAGCCACTCGAGAAGCTGAAGAAAGGTGTTGGAGAGTTCAAGGGTCAGCCGGAGCAACCTCGTAAGAGCTGGCCTCAAAATGAAAAGAATGACTCTTGAGAATCCACACCCGCATTCGGGCATATGCTGTCCTCTTCCCAAGTGTCGGGCTCTGTCTTCCTGCTCAGACTGACGTCATCCAAACCTTTCCCACTCACTCTGGATAGGGCAGTCTGGCCACAAACCCACTGGGACCCTCCTGCAGGTGTGCTCTAAAGCTTTCCTTTTATATGTGGCTGGAAGAGTGAATGTGCAGGTGTCTATGTGTGTAGAGGCCAGAGGTCCATGTCAGGTGTTTCTCAGAACTATCCAATTCGGTTTTATTTGTGCATGTGTGCCTTATGTACATGTATGTTTGTGTGTGTGTGTTCATGAGTCTCTCACAGGGACCTGGGTCTCACTGATTAGGCTCAGCTGGCTTGTCAGTATGTCCTTCCTAGGTGGATCTCATTACCTCTCCTTTTTAGTGTTCAGATAACAAGCATATACCTTGCTGGCTTTGTAGATGGGTGCTGGGAATTGAACTCATGCTTAGGGAGCGAGTACTTTTCCAACCAAGCTATCCCTTCAGCTGCAAAAGCCTTTCTTTCTTAACATTAAAAGGCAGAAAAGGATTTATTCAAGATGGCTACATTGAGAAAGGAACACAGTAGTTGGATGGGCATGGTTGTACATGTCTTTAATCCCAGCACTCAGGAGGCAGAGGCAGGAGGAAAATTCAAGGTCAGCACGGTCTACTGAGTTCCAGGACAGCCAGGGCTAAAGAGAAATCCTATCTCAAAAACACAGAATAGAAAAAGAAGAAGAAGAAAGGAGGAGGAGGAGGAGGAGGAAGAGGAGGAGGAGGAGGAGGAGGAGGAGGAGAAGAAGAAGAAGAAGAAGAAGAAGAAGAAGAAGAAGAAGAAGAAGAAAGAAAGAAAGAAAAAAAGGAACAAAATGAGCAAGTAATACCCCCAAAGTTCATCTTCCAGATCCTGAAATGAGGGTAAAGTTTAAGGAGAAGGCAAGAGTTATGTATAACTAGACAGTCTGGCCAAGGTGTGGTCCTGCACCACACCACTGACTAACCCACCGTTGTCTGAGCTGATGCTATAAGGTGGTCTGCTAAGTTGTAAATCTTTCTAGAGTCGAGGCAAATACTTTTCCTAATAAACTCCAACTTTTCTTGAAAAGAAAAGAAAAACCAGACATAATGGCCTGTAATCCCAGCATACAGGAGGTAGAGGCCTGTTTCAGCTACATAGTGAGTTGTTGCCATTAGGGTAGGCTATGCAGGAAGGAAGGAAGGAAGGAAGGAAGGAAGGAAGGAAGGAAGGAAGGAAGGAAGGAAGGAAAGAAGGGAGGGAGGGAGGAAAGACGGCAGGGAGGGAGGGAGGGAGGCAGGGAGGGAAGTGTAAAAGAGGGCTAAGGATAGCAGCGGGGATTCCAGGCAGTCAGAAGTCAGAGCTGCAAGCTAGGCATCAGAAAGGCCAGAGACAAGGCCTAGTGAGCTTGGAGCTTACAGCAAGGGCTGCAGTTTGAGACTAGAGCCTAGGGAGTTGCTGTGTTTAAGCCTGAAGAGCACCCAGCTCCAGATGCTAGGCCTGGCTTGGGAGGAGGTAGGCTTGGTAGGACAGCCAGGAGGAAGAGGAAGAGTGCAGACTAGTCAGGGAGGTGAAGGAGCAACAGGATGAAGGACAAACCGACCAACAGACATCCTTGACACTGCTGGCTTGGTGACCCGGTCTCTAAAGGATGGAGGCTGAAGTCTAGAGCATCTATGTCAGGAGCTGGACTCTCAGGTTCATGGCTCTGGTTCAGTCAACAGTGTTTCCGTGCTCTGCCACATTAAACACCGTGCCAAAGGATTTGCATGCAGACAGTTTTTAGCCAGTCCGGATAACTTCCCTGGCTTGAGACGAGTTCCTGTTTAGAAGAAGGTAAATCAAAGTGATCCCCAGCTAAGACAGACCAGCATTTCCCATCAGCTGGGACCACAAACCACAATGGTTCCTCATCTCTGTGCCAAGTGGCTTAGCGGCAAGTCCCAGGGCTGTTCTGCAGAGGCCAGGTTACCATGACATCATGGTACTCCTGTGTGAAGCCCTGGGCTCAAACCCCAGTACCACAGGGAAAAAAAAAATTATGAAATATAAAGCCAGGCATGGTGGCACACTGCCTATAATCCCAGCACTTGGGAGGTGGGCTCAGATGAACAAGAGTTCAAAGACAGCCTCAGACACTGTGACTGCTCTTCCTGTCACTTTGATTATACCTGGAAATAACTAAAAATCAGGAGGCGAGGCATGCCTATGAGGGAGGTTTTTATTGTTGTTTTTGTTTCTTTTTTTGTTTTTCAAGACAGGGTTTCTCTGGATAGCCCTGGCTGTCTTAGAACTCACTCTGTAGACCAGGCTGGCCTCAAACTCACAGAGATCCTCCTGCCTCTGCCTCCTAAGAGCTGGGATTAAAGGCATGCTCCACCACTACCAAGCTAAGAGATTTTTTTTTTTTAAAGATTTATTTATTTATTACATATGAATATACTGTAGCTATCTTCAGACACATCAGAAGAGGGCATCAGATCTCATTACAGATGGTTTTGAGCCATCATGTGGTTGCTGGGATTTGAACTCAGGACCTCTGGAAGTGCAGTCAGTGCTCTTAACCACTGAGCCATCTCTCCAGCCCCCAGAGATTCTTTTTTAATTAAACCATTTGAAGTGGGAAGACCAATTTTTAAACCAGATCTTTTGAGGTAGGAAGACAAACCTTTAATCTGGGCCATAGCTTCTGGCGGCATCCTTTACAAAGGACACGTGAGAAGCAAGCCTGGCCTCTCTGCCTACTTGCCCTCACTCTGGCTAGCGAGTCTATCCCTTCGCTGGCATTAGAGCCGACTTCTTTGGGATTCTAGCATCTACTGAAGACCAGCTGATGCATCCAGCCTGGTGGACTGAACCACTACCAGATTCTTCTCTGGCCCTTCCCTTGGAAGGGAATGAATGTCTTCCGATGGTAGACAGCCATTATTGAAGTAGCTGGACCACAGCCTGTAAGTCATCCTAATAAATCCTAAAAGATGTGGCTTAAATCCACGAATACATATTCATCCTATTACTTCTGGATTATTACCAACATAGTTACATAGTAACTTAGGGAGCCAACTAGGCTTTAGAAAACAAACAAACAAACAAACAAAACAAAACAAGAAACAACAGGAAAGAGGGACTACAGAGATGGTCAGTGGGTAAGAGTGTTTTTGTAGAGGGCCCAGCACCCATGTCGGGTGGTTCACAACTGCCTATAGCTGTGGCTCCTGGGGACCTGAAGCCCTCTTCTGGTCTATGCAGACAGTATATTCATGTGTATAAGCAATCTCACACATAAACACATACATGCATACATGCATGCATGCAGACATACATAAACTAAAAAATAAAATCCTTGAGAAAAAAGGAAAAAAAAAATAAATAAAATCCTTTAAAAATTGGCCAAAAAAAAAAAGACTCAGTGGGTAAAGACCTTTGCCAGCAAACTTGACCAACTAAGTTTGAGGCCTAGGACCCATAATATGGTGGGAGAGAACTGACTAGCACAGTACAAAAGTGGTCAGTCCTTTGGCTTGGCATCCCTCACCTAGGGGGTGACAGTAGGGTAATAAAAATAAAAAACTTGCCGGGCGGTGGTAGCGCATAACTTTAATCCCAGCACTTGGGAGGCAGAGGCAGGTGGATTTCTGAGTTCGAGGCTAGCCTGGTCTACAGAGTGAGTTCCAGGACAGCCAGGGCTACACAGAGAAATCCTGTCTCGAAAAACAAACAAAGCAAAACAAAAACCCCCTCACAGCCTCCAAATCAAAAACATTTAATGAAGTGTGGTGGCTCACGCCTAGAATCCAAACACTTAAGTCTAAGTCTTAGTAGGTGTGTGTGTGGCAGGGTAGCCTCAGTCTCAAGGTCAACTTCAGCTGCCCGGGACAGCCTGGGCTACAGAATGAAACAGACAAAGCAGAGTATGCATTAGGAAAAGGTTTAAATAAAAGGGGATTTTAAAAGCTGCCTTTTAAAACAACAGAGCTGTTACACTTGCTAGCATTGTTAGCGTGTATGAGACACTAGATTTGATCCCCACCATTAGAAGAAAAGCAAACAAAAAAGTTAACTCTGTAGCCCCCACCTGGCCTAGGCTGGATGAACCAGACGCAGATGCAGACCAGCTCAGAGATACGGGATAGAACCAAACACCATTGGAGAGGAGGGGTGGGGGGTCGATGAAATGGCGGCTAGTGGTGTTCTGCTGTACTCAGACTGGTGCCTAGCCCAGTTGTCCTCAGACAGGCTTCATCCAGCGACTGACGAGCAAAGGCAGAGACCCACAGCCAATCACTAGGTAGAGTCAGAGGAACCCCACAGAAAAGGGGGAGGAAGTATTGTAGGAGCCAGAGGGGTAGACACAACAACATGGCCCACAGAATCAACTAACCAGGGCTCATAGGAACTCACAGAGGCTGAAGCAACAAACACAGATACTATATGGGTCTAAGCTAGGTCCTCTGCGTACACCTTACGGTTACGTAGCTTGGTGTTCCTGTGGGAGTCCGAACAGTGGGAGTACGGGGGTGCCTCTGACTCTTCTGCCTGCTCTTAGGACATTTTTTCCTCCTACTGGGTTGCCTCATCCAGCCTTGATGTGAGCGTTTGTCTTTTGTTTGTCTGACTGTAATTGGTTATGCCATGTTTGGCTGATATCCCTGGGGATGCTTCCCCCCCCCCCCCTTTTAAGGGGAACAGAGGAGAGTGGATCTGGGGGAAAAGTAGAACTGGGAAGACTGGAGGGGACACAGATCAGGGTGTGATATATGAGAGAACGGGAAAAAAGGTTCCCTCTGATTTCTCCCTTTATCTTTTACATAACAAGTTATTTATATGTATATAATGTATATATATATATGTGTATGGGTGTTTTGTCTGCTGTCTGTGCCCCATGTGTATGCCTGGTGTCCTCATAAGCCAGAAGAGGGTACCAGATTCCCTGGAACTTTAGTTACAGATGGTTGTGAGCCACATGTGGTTGCTGGGAACAGAACCTAGGTTCTCTGGAAGAGCAGCCAATGCTGTTATCCACTCAGCTGGTTCTTCGGCGCCTTGTCTTTTCCTCGGCCCCCAACTCTGAGACAGGGTTTCTCTATGTTAAGAGTCCTAGCTGTCTTGGAACTTGCTTTGAAGATCAGGCTGGCCTGGAACTCAGGGAGATTCAATCTGCTTCTGCCTCCAAGTGCTGGGATTAAAGGCATTTGCCACCAGGGATGGCTGTTTTTATTTTTTAGAAACACAATCTCACTATATACTTCTAGCTGTCCCAGAACTCACTATGTAGGCCAGGCTGGTCTCAAACTCAGAGATTCTCTTGTCACTGCTTTCCAAGTGCTGAAATTAAAGGTGTGCGCCATTATGTATGTTTGGGGGGTGAGTAGGAGGGGGTTGTGTGGTTTTTTAAAGACTTATTTATCTAATATATGTGATTACACTGTTGTTCAGACACACCAGAAGAAGGCATCAGATCCCATTACAGATGGCTGTGAGCCACCATGTGGTTACTTGAAATTGAACTCAGGACCTCTGAAAGAGCAGTCAGTACTGTTTGTTTGTTTGTTTGTTTGTTTTGGTTTTTTCGAGACAGGGTTTCTCTGTGTAGCCCTGGCTGTCCTGGAACTCACTCTGTAGACCAGGCTGGCCTCGAACTCAGAAATCTGTCTGCCTCTGCCTCCCAAGTGCTGGGATTAAAGGCGTGCGCCACCACTGCCCGGCTGCAGTCAGTGCTCTTAACCGCTGACCCATCTCTCCAGTCCTGTTTCCTTTTGTTTTGTTTATCTTTACATTTTTGAGGCAAGATCTTGCTGTATCTTTCAGGCTGACCTGGAAGTCAGACATCGTCCAGCCTCAGTCTCCTGAGTGCTGGGATTACACACATGGCCAACCACACTGGATGCCTCTACTCTTTAACAGTTACTAGAACTGCTCCCACCCTCTTCGTCCCATTCATTCTCCTGTCTCTGCCAATAGCTATTCCTCCTATCCAGTAGCCATGCCTTCTTCACAGCCAGCCACCTTCCTGGTCACAGCTCCACCACAAGGTCTTTGGCTGTGGTAGTCCTTCCCTCAGAATGTTCTCCTGAACTCTAAAAAAAAAAAATGCCTCTTCTTATTCCCAATTCACCCAATGATGTCACCTCAAAATCTTCTGACCATAATCTTCGAACCACGCCCCACTGCTTTTCTTTGGGCGATACAATCTCACGACATCTAAGGGGCTGTGAGTTACTGGCTCACACCTATAACTGCGGCATTCCAGAGGAAGAGGCAAGAGGACCTTGAGTTTGAGGCTAACACAAGTTTGAGTAACACAGTCTCAAAAAGCGAGATTGGGTGAAAGCTAACGGAATGTTCACATAAGGCCTGGACCTAGCCTCCTGCACACATAAAACCCTGACATTGTGACACAGGCCTCTAACATCAGAAATCTCACGGAATAGATAGAGGATTAGAAACTCCAAGCATGGGCTCAGTGTGTAGGAGCATTTGTTGCTTGCAGGGGACTAAAGTTTGTTTCCAGAGTCCACAAAGGGCATCACAACTATCCTTAACTTCAGTCTCAGGGTATCCAACATCTTCTTCCAAGTCTCCATGGACATCAGGCACGTATGTGCCTAATACATACACAGAAACAAAATATTTATACACATAAAATAAATTTATTTGTAAAGAAAGACGTTCCAAGTCTTCCTCAACTATATAGCAAATTTGAGCCACCTTGGGGTTCCGAAAAAAAAGAAATGAAAAAAGAAAAAGAAAGCAAGGCAGCTGGGTGTGGTAGGAAAGCCTTTAATCCCAGCACTTGGGAGCTTAGGAGGCAGAGGCAAGCGGGTCTCTTCAGAGTTTGAGGCCAGCCTGATCTACATAGCAAGTTCCAGGGAAGCTAGGGCTACATAGTGAGATCCTGTCTCAAAATAAAAGCAAGCTACCAACAGGCAGAGTGGCAGAATGGTGACATCAATGGGGGAAGCCATAGTGACAAGGCACTGCAGCTTATAGGGGACGTGATGGCTTCACCTGGAGGACTGTCGCCATCATCCCCTTCAGCTCAGGTCCTGATGTTCTGGCCCCAGTCCTTCACCAGTGCCTACCACCCCACTGTGTTGGTGTGAACAACAGACCTGTGACTCCCAGTGAAGAAGAGGAAAGGAAGGAAACAGTCTGAAAGTCACAAAAATATATTAAAACAGCAGTCATCTTTCCTCAGCACCCTCCCCTTCCCAATGTTCGCTGCCCAGCACCCATCAAAGAAAAAGATGGCCAGGGCAGGGAAACGGAGGTGCCCCAGCTGCAGGTCCGGTCTGGGGGAGCGCCTCCAGCCTGGGAATGGAAGGCAGCTAACAGTCTTTACAGGCTCGCCGCCACCGTCGCCGACGGGGCCGCTGGGAGGCCAGAAGTGCAGGAGGGTCGGGCAGGACGCAGCGGACGGTCGGGCCTTGCCACAGGGACAGAAAACAGAAGAGAAATGAAAAGAGGGAAGAGAGGGAGAGACAGCACAGCAGGCAGGGGAGCGGGAGAAGAGGGAGGGAAGCGCAGGGTGGGCCTCCAGGTGACACCTTTGGGGTGGGGCAGTCACAACAGGAGGGTCCACAGCAGCAGATGCTGCTGCTGTCAGGGGTGGACTGCATGAAAGAAACAGGGCCTTGGCTTTGGGAAGAGGTAGAAAAGGGGACTATGCCAAGGCCGCAGTTACTGCACAGAGGACATAGGGCAGGAAGAAGGGAAAGTCCCAGAACAGGGTCAGGTCACAGGAACATCAAAGACCAGGAAAAATGCCTGTGTCCCCGAGTGCTTGGAACCAGCATAGATGCTGGAGAGAGCCAAGCCTTGTGCCATCTAGAGCTCGGAAGGAGGGCAGCTGTGCCCTTAAGAAAGGCTGGAAGGGATGAAAGCAGGAGCCGGCCTGCCATTCCATGCTGTACCCCACCCTGTGTGTGGCTAGAAAGTCCTCCGGCCCAGTCTTTTGAACACGCTCACAGTGCCTGCATGGTCCATCTGGGCACCAAGGCTCTCGCTGGAGCTGCTCCCCCGGGGCCCTACCAGAGTCCTCTTAATGGCGAACTTGACCTCAGCTGAGGACTTACTCTTGGTGCTGGTGACCTGGCTGTCCTGTGCCTCGGACACAACGGCAGCCTTGCCGAGTCTCTGAAGGATGCTGACTTTGGGCAGGGAATCCGGCTTCTTCTCCGGCCCCGGGTGAGAGGGAAGCGCCAGGCGCCGCAGCTTTGGCGTGGTAGCTGTTGTGGTTGCAGAGCTCGTGGCCTTGGCTTTGACAGTCAGTGGTGGCTGGGGACTGGCCTTGGTTGGGCCTCGTCCTAGTTTCTTCAGGACCCCAGCATACTGCAGGACAGAGCTACTGCTGCTGTCATTGTCACTGTCCCAGGCCAGATCGTCATCCATCTCTGGGGTGGCCCCTAAGCGGCTGAAAACTCCTGTGGGCTGTAGAGGGCAGAGAAAAGGGTCACTTACTCCCTCAGCATGCTACCTGCTCTGGTTGGTCTCTAAGAAGTCAGCTGTCAGTTCAGTTACATCCTATGTAATAATGACAGCACTATTGAAGGGGACCAGAGGCTAGGGTACCAAAAGGAAGACCTGACTATGCTAAGAGACTCAGGAAGGTTCTTTAGGAAAAAAAATCACTGACCATGGGAGCCCTGAGAGCTGAAGAGCCATGGCTCTATGAAGACAGAGAAACGGAGTGCACTGCCCAGGACAGGTGAGCATTGGGAAGGTCCCAGGTCATTTTAGCTGTTCATTTTCTCATACACAGCAGGGAAGTGCTCTCCACTGAGCCCACCCCAGCCTTCCTTGGCCACTTACTTAGCAGACAGTTCATGAGCCCCAGACACTAGTCTCAGTCCTGTACCTCAGCCTAGGATGAACAGAGTTGGGGAAAACCACAACAATCAGCTCAACCCTGGCCATGCCCTCCTGGAGGCACAGCCCAGGATGAAGCAGCATCAGAAACAACTCCACTAATTCTGTGACTTCAGCAGCCAAGCTCTGTGGGGAGAGCATGTCTCCATGGATTCTCTTTTCCTTGATTTCCTTTATAAAAAGCATAGCTGGTCTCAAACGTGAGACCTGCCTGCCTCACCTCCTGAGTGCTAGGATGACAGATATGGGCCACCACTGCCAGCATGCAAAGGAGAGAAGCAGGCTGGAGGATAGCAGTCAGGAAAAATCGAATCAGGGACAATCCACATCTTCTCAGAGATGCCAGGGATTGCCTCTGAGACCCAAACACCGAGGTCAGGCCTTCCAAAAGACAGCTGAGAAAAAAGCATGCACTGGGTTCCTGAGGCACAAGTGACAGCCACAGCCTTTGTGCTCTCACACTGCTGGACCTCCAGTCCTCTGAGCCTAAGTGTTAGCATCACCACATGGTAAGATTCTGGGAGGTGAGAGACAGGCAAGCAGGTAGCTCTACCCTGGTGAGCACGAGACTCAGTGGAAGGCATGGTTGTCTACCACGCTCGCCGTGCCCCATGCTCGCCATGCCCCACACGCCCTCACCCCTTGCTGATATTCCGCAGGCAACCTACGCACTGGCACTACACAAATTCAGAACTGAGAACCACGCACACCATGCCAGGGACTTGGAACTTGAAACGCATTCAGCTGACTGGAATGCAGATGGCAGGTACCCTGAGCTGGAGGTTCACGACAGGACTTGCCGTGGTAGAAGACGCTGAGACTAGGTGACACATGAGGACAGAAGGTTACAGAGAAATCTAGCAACCAAATGACCGGAGCTGGGCTAAATGTCAGCTGAGGAAAGACAAAGGGCAAACAGGAAATCCACCAGAGCCGAAGAAAAAACAGAGGTTCAAAACTCGGGAAGACAGTATGGACATCTGGGACACAGATGTGTGCGCGTCGGGAAGCACAGAGAGCACCAGCACTTGCCCACACGAGCTGCTCCAGCCAGCCACACTCACCTTAGTCCCTGTGGTCGTGTCTGCTTTAGTCTCAGCACCAAGGCGATCAAACACAGATGTCCTGTGGAGACCTGGGAGGGAAGTGACATCATGAAGCAGCACCTGCCTGGTGTCTCATGGGATCGTGTCTAGGCTGATGACAGAGCAGATGCCAAGGAGGGATGACCCTGCCAGCCCACACGCCAGCGAGAAGTGTCCTAGCAGGAACAGAGCATGCTTGGCGCAGGCTTTGCAACTAGACTACTGGCTCTGATCGTCACACAAACACACGGTGACTGTCAGATCTGGGAAAGATCAATTGCAGGTTAGCTTCCTGTCAACTCAATGTAAGTAAAGTCATCTAAGACGAGGAGCTCCAACAAAGAGAAGGAGAGAAGGCCGCCATAACAGGGCTTGAAGGAAAGCCTGCAAGCAGTTTAATGATTTATTTTATTTTTTGGTTTTTCGAGACAGGGTTTCTCTGTGTAGCCCTGGCTGTCCTGGAACTCACTCTGTAGACCAGGCTGGCCTCGAACTCAGAAATCCGCCTGCCTCTGCCTCCCAAGTGCTAGGATTAAAGGCGTGCGCCACCACCGCCCAGCGTTGTTTTAAAATCTTAATGATCACTTTCTTCATGATTCTTAGTGACTGATGGAATAGGGTCCACGAACACCAGGCTGGGGGTCCTGGGTTCTGTAAGAGGACAGGCTGAGCAAGGCAGTCAGCAGCACTCCTCCGCATCAGCTCCTGGCTTCGGGCTCCTGCCCTGCTTCAGTTCCTGTCCTGTGTTCCTCCAGTGATGAGGAAGTGTAAACCAAAGAAACCCTTTCCTCCCCAACTTGGTTTAAAAAAAAAAAAAATTTTTTTTAGGTTTATTTATTTCATGTATGTGAGTACACTGTAGCTGTCTTCAGACACACCAGAAGATGGCATCGGATCCCATTACAGAGGATTGTGAGCCACCATGTGGTTGCTGGGATTTGAACTCATGACCTTCGGAAGAGCAGTCAGTGCTCTTAACCGCTGAGCCGTCTCTCCAGCCCCCCGACCTGCTTTTGATGTTTCATCATAGCAACAGTAACCTAACATTCACTCTGCCTCTGCTGACATGGAAGGGAAGGTGCTGCTCACATAGCCTCAGCTAACTGTGAACTCACTATGTAACTGAGGCTAGAGTACTGCTGGGTGCTATCACAGCCAGCTTTTCTGTGAGAGTTCTGAACCTGCACTTGCTCCTTTCACGCTTGCGACTGTGGGCACTTGGCAAGATGCGATGGACCAGGATGAGTCCTCTACTAAACACAACAGAACATACATTTCAGCCAGGTAGAGGCAGCGCACATGGTTGATCCCGGGCCTCGGGAGCCAGAGGCAGGTAGATCTCTGGTCTACAGGACTACGGCCAGGGCTACACTGGGAAACACTTCCTCAACCAAAGGAAAAAACCCTACATCACCAATACAGTGTTCACTGAAAGATGAGCCCCAAATACTATGGAAACAATCATCAAAAAAGAATAAGTCACCACCCCAGGTATGGTGGCACATGCCTTTTATCTCAGCATTTTGGAGGTGGAGGCAGGCAGATCTCTATAAGTTAGTGGCCAGCCTGGTCTACAGAGTGAGTTCCAGAACAGCCAGGACTACACAGAGAAACCCTGTCTCGAAAAACCAAAAAAAAAAAAAAAAAAAAAAAAAAGGAAAACAACTTCTTCCCTAATGGCTAGTTTCCCAGGATTGAAAGGCACTCTGCAGACCACTGAGGAGGAAGAGTCGTCAGTGGTATTACCAGCAGTGAACCCTGAACACTAGAATATCAACCTGCCTGGCAAGACGTGCTCACTGGTGTAGCAGTGACATGAAGGTTACGAGGTTACCCAACAGCTCCCTGCTTAGATGTGAGGCCGCTCCACAGGAGGAATACGTGTGTGCGACGGTAAATCTGGTCACATGTCTGAAGCTTAGGAGGTAGTAGGCCCTAATAGAAAAGTTAATACTGCCATTTTGCTAAATAGACATTGTATCAAACTATCTTCTATATCAGCCTGTGTAGGGAGAGGAGAGCCTTGAAGAGCACTGACTGCTCTTGCAGGTTCGGTCCCTAGCAACTACATGGAGGCTCACAATCACTTGTGACGGCGGCTCCAGAGGAGGATCTGACACCCTTTTCTGGCCTCTGCAGGCTCTTACACGAATGGGGTATACATAAACAAAAAATAATTTTATATATATATATGTGACACATATCCATACAGTCGTGCTACTCTCAACTTGGTCAGAGCTTCTTCTACAGTGGGCAGCAGTCACTGGAAAGACTTGACTGTCAAAGCGCTGAGAGTCAGCGTGCCTTGAGTGCTTGGCCCTAAATCTACGGCAGCCTCCCCAAGGTTCAGGGGACACCGCAGAAGAGCGTCCAGAAGGACACAAGAGCTGGAGATGTGCTGAGATGCTGTACTCAGGGTTATCCACACGGGCCTGCAGCTCAGGCCAACAAGGTCAGTCAGGATTCTGCCTGGCAGCTCCAATAGGGTGCAGTGAGAGAAAAAAAAAAGAAGACAGGACATGAAGGAGATAGGGATATGTTGGAGTTATCTCGCAAGAGTAGGGGGTTAGCTTAAGGTAGATCCAATGAAAATATAATGCATAAAACTGTATGAAATTATCAAAGAATAGGGGCTAGAAAGATGGCTCAGCAGATAAGAACACTTACAGCTCTTGTACAGGACCGACGTTCAGTTCCCGGCACACACGTTTGCTTACAACCTTACATAACTCCAGTTCCGGGGACCCCAGCACCCTCTCCTGGTTTTCGAGGGCTGCTGCACACAGGCTACAGGAACTCACATAAGCATACCCATAAAAAGTAACTTTTTAAAGAATATATTAAAAAATAAAAGACTAAAAATGAAAGAAAAAGACATGACTAGAGGAAATCTTATATTGATACCTAAAAGATAATGCTTTTTGTGCCAATAAAAAAAAGGACTGAGGCTGAAGGTGGGTGGTAGAGTACTACCCTGGTATGCACAAGGTCATATTGCCAGCATGTCAAAACAACTGGCTAGGCAGTGGTGTCGCACGCCTTTAATCCCGATACTCAGGAGGCAAAGGCAACAGGATCTCTGAGTTCGAGGCCAGCCTGGTCCACACAGTGAGTTCCAGGACAGTCAGGGCTACACAGAGAAACCCTGTCTCAGAAAAAACTGACTGATGAGGAAAAAGAGAGCCTCTATGTGATGGCGTGTATATACTGAGCCCAGGGAGCGGCTGGACTGGAGTAGGTGTGGCCTTGTTGGAGTAGGTGTGTCACTGTGGGTGTGGTCTTTAAGACCCTCATCCTGGCTGCCTGGAAGTCGGTCTTCTGCTAGCAGCCTTCAGATGAAGATGTAGACCTCTCAGCTCCTCCTGCACCATGCCTGCCTGGATGCTGCCATGTTCCCGCCTTGATGATAATGGACTGAACTTCTGAACCTGTAAGCCAGCCCCAATTAAATGTCCTTATAAGAGTTGCCTTGGTCATGGTGTCTGTTCACAGCAGTGAAACCCTAACTAAGACACTCCAAGGACATATTCACAGTGACCCACTCAGGTCCACAGACGCTGCTCCCTAGAGAGAAAACAGCCATGGGTAAGGGGCCCAGGAAGGGATGTGCACTATCGGGAAGTTGTAGCAGAACCAGCAGACCGTTCTGAAATATTGCCACCATAAAACCACTACCTGCACAGCCCTCGATGAGCTTGACTTTGGCTCACAGTACTGGCATCCACTGTGGCCCTGCCCTTGGCCAGGTATGGCCACTTAATTTCAAGGCCGGCCATGACTGTCCTTTAGTCCTTGCCCACAAGGGACAAAGGAGGACATGCGCCTAGCTTTATGAACTGAATGACAGCAGTGGCTCCCCTCTGAGACCTCACTTCCTGGGCAGGACCATCAATGGGCAACAAACTAAGAGATTCTCATCTGCAACCCACACAGCCCATACCTTTTGCTGCCTGCTGCTGCTCCAGGATCTTCCGGGTACGGGGAGTGGTTCCCTTGGGCATGTGGATGATGTACTTTCCCTCCATCTCAGCTGTGACCCGCCGCCGCTTGGTGGGAACAACCAGGCTTTCCTCTTCCCTGTGGGCCAGAGCTGGTAAGGAGACATGGGGTCAGCTCTCTCAGGGATGGATGTTCAGAGCTTGGGGTGAGAGACACCTAGCTCTGGTCAGGACAGCTTACCTCTGTTTCTGTCCTCAATTCTGAGGCAAGGTCTCACTATGGAGCCCAGGCCAATCTCAACTCACAAACTTCCTGCTTCAGCCCCTCGAGGGCTAGGCTTATTATGGGCATGCGCCACAGTGCCCAGCCACACACCATCTTCTTACTGGTGTGACTTGCTCTTTCATGTGCACAGCTGCCCCCATCACCAGACTGAGCCACTGAGGACTTTAGTCACCTAGTGTGACTAAACCACAATCTGTGCTTGGGATTTGAACACAGTGGTGACTTCCCAGACTCTCCAAGGTAAGCCACACCCTGCTTAACTGGCTGAACTGTGGAGCCATGGGGGTGGGAGGATCTTGAACCCCATAGGCTGCCTTTACAACTGTGGATGCCTGCACTTTTTGACTTTTTGTTTTGTGCACTCGTTTTTTAACCAGTAATCAAGGGCCATACTTCCTGGTTTGACATGGCACAGTATTAAATTATACTTTAAGATATATGTCTTGGAGCCAAAGAGATGGTTCAATGGTTATAGAGTACTTCCAGAGGATCTGGGTTCAAGTCCCAGCACCCACATGGTGGCTCACAACCACCTGTAAGTCCTGTCCCAAGGGATCAGATACCCTCTGTGGACTCTGCTGGCACCAAGCACTCATGTGATTCACAGACATTCATGCAGATTAAACATCCACACCTTACACATAAAATATGTAAAAAATTAAAAAAATATATGGCATAGCAGCAAAAGATTTTCCTCACTGAGCCATGTAGCTAACCTTAAATTATGCTTCTTTTTTGTTTTTAAGACAGGGTCTGACTATGTAGCCTGAGCTGGTCTGGAACTTGTAATTCTCCTGCCTCAGCCTCCCCATTACTAAGATTAACAGCATAATCTACCACACCTACTTTATACTTCAACTAAACTAAAGAATCCCCTTCAGAGTGTCAGAAGGTAGGCGAGCCAGCGTCTCAGCCCAGGGGCACTGTCATTTCAGCTCTCTAGAAACTGCTTTAACTTTCTGTTTCTCTTTTCTGGTTTGCTGTAACTCTAGCTAGCCTGGATTTCTCTATATAAACTAAGCCAACCTTGAATTCAGAGTGATCCCCCTGCCTCTGCTTTCTGAATGTTGGACTTATAGTGTGTGCCACCCTGCCTAGCTTTTTACATCTAAATACTTTTATGTTTATAAATTTTTTGTGGTGGGGATTGAACCCAGGACTCAGTGCATGCTAGGCAAGTACTCTAACCACTGAGCTATAGTCTAGTCCCAGAGTCCTTTTCTTTTTATGAGACAAGCTCATGCTTGCAGCCCCAGCTGGGTGCAAACTCACAGCAATCTTGCCTCCGCCTCCCAAGTGAAGGTATCTTAGGTGGGAGCCACTACACTCAGCAATTGATTTTACCTTCTAGTTGAAGGGGCTGCCACAAACACACACAAGGCAAAGATGAAGCAGAGGCAATGGCAGCAGATAGCCTGTGATGGGGACCACTGAGCAACCAGAACATCAAGTCCTCCCGCAGCCCCCAGCCTCAAGTTTCCATAGGTGCCTTGAGAAACTAGAAATTGGGAAAGGGTTGAACACGGAAGAGCAGGAAAGCTGAGTCCCACACCCCAGCTTTAAGTCCTGGGCAGAAATCATCCAAACATTCAAACAGAAGCATGCTGCAGGCTAAAGACCGCAGGCAAGAGGAAGTGACGAGGGCGTGGCTCAGTTGGGAGAGTCCTTGCCTAACGTGCACAAGCACTGGTTCACTAGTCCTAGCACTGCATAAACAGGGTGTGGTGGTCCATGCCTGTGACCTGAATATGCACAAGGTAGGCAGGAGGAACGAGAGTTTAGAGTCACCTTGACTACATGACAATCTCAAGGAGAAGAGGGACAGACAGGTCTCTAGTCCATCCCGGAGTTTCTCACTGTCCTGGAAACTAAGATATCAGCACTACCCTTCTAGACATAATACCATGGGGCTGGAGAATGGCTCAGTGTTTAAGATCAAATACTGCTTTTGCAGAGGATCCAAGTTCAGTTCCCAGCACCCAGATCAGACAGCTCACAATCTCCTGTAACTTCAGCTCCAGGGGATCCCACTCTTCTGGTCTCCATGGACACCTGTACACACATGCACACACTCACATACAGACACATAATTTAGAAAATAAAATAAAACTAAGTTAAATAAAACAGAGAAACAAAAACTGAAGCCTTCAGACTTGATCAAATTCAGAGATCGCTGGACTCTGAAGCACCCTGCCAAATTAAGAAGCAACACATGCGCGCGCGCGCGCACACACACACACACACACACACACACACACATGCAGGTGCACACACACGTGCACACACACACACTCTGCTCACCCATATCCCCTGCAGCTCTGCCCAACACTTGCCCAAGTGCCCTCACCCGCAGCCTTGGCGCTCTTGGCTGCCGTCTTGTTGGACACGGTGACGGAGATCTTGGAGGCGCTGGTGTCTGACCGCCGTGCAGGAGTGTGGGGTGGAGAGTCATGGTTCAGGCTGTTGGCGATCATTCGAGAAGCGGCTGTGGAGGAAGAAGGGAGTCCAGTTGTGCTGGGTGCCCTAGAGAGGGGCCTGGGGAATGGCAGTGAGGATTCTGCAGCAGAGTCTACGAGTTCTCAACCTAAGAGTGCCAGCCCAGGGAGGGAAGGCGAGCAGAGAACTGACTGAGTGAAGGACACCTGCTGTCGCCCCGTGGCTGCTTTGTCCTCATGATGGTTATGCTCAGGAATATGGAAGGCAGCTTCATCTTCCTGGGAACTGGCTTACTCACCGTGTGTGACTCCTCAGAGAGAACTCCTCTGACATCCCAGACCCGGGACCCACAACATGTTCTACAGGCCTTATGACTGCTCGACAGGATTGTTTTTTAAAGACCTATCTCACTCTGGGCTAGCTGGAATTCAAAACATAACCCAGGCTGGCTAACTCACAGCAGTCCTCCTGCTTCTGTCTCCGAAGTGTTGAGTTTATATATGAGCCACCATGTACAACGTTAGTTTCCTTTTTGAAAGTTACTTGAAATTGTAAGAGGCATTTAGGCCAGGCATGATGGAACACACCTTTAATCCAGATACTCGGGAGGCAGAGGCAGAAGGAACTCTGTAAACTCAGGGCTAGGTTGGTCTACATGAGTTCTAGGCTAGTCAGGGCTGTATCTATATAGTGAAACCTTGTCTAGCAAAGAAGGAAGGGAGGAAGAGAAGAAGAGAAGGGAGGAAGGGAGGGAAGAAAAAGGCATCCAGAAGGATATTAAAATGTTGACAACAGGCACTTGAAAGACTGGCAAAGCTCATCTATGCTACTGGCAACCAGGGTTGTGGGTACCCTGAACAGAGTGAGAAAGAAGGAAGAGGGGACTCTGGAAAAACAGCTTGTCTCTGCTTTTGGATGCTGGCTCCCAGCTATCCCATACTGCATGCTATTCAGCAGAGCCTTAAACGATTCCGTCTGAGGCTGGAACACAGGCTAAACCCTCGCTCTAGAGCTCGCTTCCACCCCAGTCTGTAAACGCTTCTCTAGAGATGTGCTGTGGGCTTATGAGACAGCCTCCCTTCATCCACACCTCTGGGTGTGCCCTGCCAGCACTGCCTCTAAGTTCAGCCTTGTGACTTCACTTGGCCAATGGCACAAGAGCACAGACTCCAGAGGCCCAGTGCTGGGGCCTGTCCTCTCCTGCTGTTTTTAGGAACCCTGTGACTTCCTGTCAGAACATGCCTATGCTAGCCTGCTGCATGAGGGAAGGCACCGAGTCACCTCTACTCTGGCTGGCATCAAGCCAGCAATCACATATGTAAATGAAGCCATCCTTCAACCTAAATGGACCCACAGAGACCTGCTGAGCTAGTTAGCGCACAATGACCAACTGATCCATCATAAAACGGTGAGAAGTAAATGTCTGTTTATCTTTGTGTGTGTATGTGTGTGTGTGTGTCTACCTGTCTTAGTGTTCTGTAAACAGTTCTTCCAACACCTGATTGGCTTCATAAAGAGCTGAATGACCCTACAGCAAAGCAGGAGAGAGTAGGCAGGACTTCTGGGCAGAAACAGGAACTCTGGGAAAGAGTCAGAGGTGGGAGATTCAGCAGTGAGACATGGAGAGAGATTTGCCAGCTAGACAGAATGATGCAGGCCAGGACTGAAGGACAGGTAACTACCAGGCCACATGGCAGAACTTAGATTAATATAGATGGGTTATGTTATAAGAGCTCGTTGTAAACAAGTAAGCTAAGGCCTGAAGCTTTCACAATGAGTAAAGAGTCTCCATGTTATTATCCGAGAGCTGCCAGGCCTAGGAGGCCATGTTACAGAGATCCGCCTGCCTCCGCCTCCTGGGTGCTGGGATTAAAGGTGTACAGCTTCTTGTTAACTTTTATTGTGTGGGAGGGGGCTCATGTGCCACGGGACACATGTGGAGGCCAGAGGACAAATTTTTGCAGTTGGTTCTCTCCTTTTAATTTCCATGGGTTTTAGACAACTCAAGGTTTCCATAGCAAGAGCCTTTGCCCACTGGGCAATCTCACCAGGGCCTGTTTTCTTCTCCCCTTTGTGAAATAGGATCTCATGTATTCCTGGCTAGTTTCAAACATTACTTTGAACTTTTTTTTTTTTTTTTTTTTTTTTTTTTTTGGTTTTTCGAGACAGGGTTTCTCTGTGTAGCCCTGGCTGTCCTGGAACTCACTCTGTAGACCAGGCTGGCCTCGAACTCAGAGATCCGCCTGCCTCTGCCTCCCAAGTGCTGGGATTAAAGGTGCGCCACCACCACCTGGCCTGAACTTTTTTTAATGGATGTATTTATTCTTATTTAGGGTGTGTGTGTGTATGTGTGTGACCTACATGCATATAGGTGCCTTTGAAGGCTTGAAGAGGGTGTTAGATCCTCTGGAACTGGAGACAGGCAGTTGTGAACTACTTGATATGTTGCTAGGAATTCAACTCAGATCCTTTGGAAGAGCAAGAAGTGTTCTCACCACTGAGCCATCTCTCCAGTGCCCTCCTTTGAACTTGTAATCCTCCGGCTACCACTTTCTGAGTGCTGAGACTCACAGAGTGGGGTATCACAGTGCCAAGATTCTGTGGAGCTGGGATGGAGCCCAAGGCCTCACGTATACTAGGCCAGCACTCTGGCAACTGACTTCCATCCCAGTCCTGCCTGTTTTTAAAATAGGGTCTCATTCTGTTGCCCAGGCCTTTTCAGAGTCTGTGTGGACAGACTCATCTTCTGACGACAATTCACTATAACCCTACACCCATTCGTGCGGTGCGTCTGTAGCTGTTCATCTATCACCCAACACCTGTTCCCAACCTATGTCAAAGAGATCCTTTGGCCTTCTAGTGTCAGCTCCTGTAAGTACCCTTCCATGGCCTACTTACTGCGAGATGTGTAAAAACTGGTCTCTTTTTTGCTTTTGCTTGGTGACTGTGCAGCTTTAAATAATGCAAGCACCGTGTTAAGGTGCTGGGTGACACTGCACTCCATGGAAAGGCCAAGATGTCCTTCATGGAAAACTTGTGTGGCTTACAGGCTTTGACCTGGAACGAGTCACCGTGCTGCTGGCCATGAGCTCAGCAAATCACCCAACGGCATATAGTAAACAAGATGTCCTTACAAAGGATACAATAGAGGCCACCGAGAGAGCTCATCGAAGAAAGACAGGGGACAGGTAAAGGTCCTGACCCCAGGACCCCACGTGGAGGAAGTAGAGAGCTGACTTCTACACTGTCATTTAACCAACACTCGTGCCACGGCACTATGAGTACTCCCCAGACAGTCACACACAGAATAAAGAAATGGAAATAAACATTTTCTGAAGTATGCTTAGCTTTTTGTCATCTTCACAAAAGCCAGAGGCATTGAGGAAGTTGGGGGAATCCTCCATTGGACTGGCCTGGAGACAAGTCTGTGGGGATATTTTCTTGCTTGATAACTGAGGTAGGAGAGCCCATCCCACAGTGGGCAGCCCCATCCTGGAGGGTGGTTGGTCCTGGGAGGGGCACCATACCAGGATAGGTGTGGTGGTACAATGCTTATTAATCCTAGTTCTCAGAAGGCAGAGTTCAAGACTCACCAGGGCTACATAGTGAGACCGTATTTCAAGAAAAAAAGGGAAAAAAAAGGCTGAAGGTGGGAGAGAAAGCCAAAGGGCAGCACAGGAAGGAAGACAGACAGAGAGAGAAAGAGAGAGAGAGAGAGAGAGAGAGAGAGAGAGAGAGAGAGAGAGAGAGAAGCCAGTGAGATGGTTCAGTGGATAAAGGCGCTCACAGGCAAGCCTGATGGCCTGAGTTTGATTCTCCAGATCTATATGGGGGGGAAGAGAGAACCAAGCCCACAAGATACCCTCTAACTTCCTCAGACATTTTGTCTTGTGGGACCAGATACACACAAACACACACACAGAAATTATAAAATACTATTACTCTTACGAGTGAGAAAGAGCTACTCCCCACGAGCTTACTCCACCCCTTACAGGGGACCTCAATGGCTTTGCTTCCACTTCTGCCAACTATAAGGAAGACGGGCTGGCCAGACGTACTCCTTTCAGTGACAGGATACAAAAAAGAGACTAACAGATGCAACTCACCACTGGAAGCACCACGGCGAAGCTCGCCCTGGAGGGGGCTGGAACTGCAGGGGACTGACTCAGTGGCTGCTTTGCACATATCCTGCAAAGGAGAGGTAGGGGCGTGAGCACAGAACAGGAGACCTAGAGAACTGAGCGCGCTCTCTCTCTCTCTCTCTCTCTCTCTCTCTTGCTCTCTCTCTCGCTCTCTCGCTCTCTCTCTCTCTCTCGCTCTGTGTGTGTGTGTGTGTGTGTGTGTGATGCTTGCAGAGGCCACAGGTGCCAGACCCCTTTGAGTTGCAGTTAAAGGCAGTTGCGAGCTTCCCAACACTGGTGCTGGGAACTAACCATGGGTCCTCTGGAGAGCAGCAAGCGCTAATGTCTGAGCCGTTGCTCGAACCCTGTACTATTCTGCTCTGGGCTGAAAGGAAGCGCCCTGGTCTGGCTACATAGCTCAGCAGGTAACGCCACTTGATGACCTGAGCTAAACCTTGGAACTCAGGTGGCGAGAGAGAGAACCGACTCCTGAAGTTGTCTTCTGATCTCCACATATGTGTGACCACATACCCACCGTACACACATCTATCCAATATATGTTAAACAGAACAATGTTTTGTTTATTGGCTCTCCAGTTGAGTTGACGCCTCTAACTTGAGAAAGTCCTTTTTGCAGGGTCCTGGATGAGGAACAGTTGAGACCTGTCGCTAGATGTTACTGTCTGAGTTCAGGGCGTCTGGCAGCCATATCAGAAAGCCCTGGGTTTCGTTAAGAGACTCTGCCTCACTGAGTAAGGTACTGGAGTGACTGAGGATCACTCCCCGTGTCACCCATGGCCTCCGCATGTACACATACACATGTTAATGTGTACCTTCCATCTGTGTGTACACCACACCCGTGTGAAGAATGGGAAAAGAAACACAAAATTAAGGTTTGCCCCACTGCATAGGGAAGATAGAGAAAACAAGGCTCAGAGAGGTCAGACAAATGCCCAATGTCACACAGCAAAGAGCCAAACCTGCCTCTGAATACTGCACCTCCCTTGGCTGCCAGGCCTTCTCCTGGCCTCATAACAGCTCCGTCCAGCCCCATACTTTCTCCCAGAGGTCAGAGGCACAGAGGAGCACCTACCTGGCGGTGTACCACCTTGGCGTGCTTGAGGATGGCGATGATGTCACCCACGACGGTCACGCCCAGCTCATTCATGATCTCTTTGTTGAGGTCTAGCAGCATGCTCTTCTGGATCCTGCAGGGGACCAGGGTGGTGAAGCCCCCAACCCCCTACAGAAAGTTCCCACCCCCTCCTGCCCAGCTGACCCTATCCCATCAGCCTCCTCACCGGTTATCCACAAACATCACAGCGTAATTAACAGCAGGTCCTGGGGGAATGCCGGCTTCCTTGAAGAACTGGATCCACTCAGAGGTGGCTGGGGTTAGACAAGACAGTCATTCAGGGCAAGCCGCGGCAGCAGTGGCTCCCACAGTTAACAGCCAGTGCACAGCAGCCCTGCACTGTGAGCTCTCAACTCTCAGTGGAGTAAGACTCCCTGACCACTTGTGAGTCTGCAGGCACTGAGTCCACTGACTGGGACCCAAGAGGTGGGTTAGCTTGCCTGGGCACAACGCTCCCACGATCCCCTGTTCCCTTATGGCTTCCTCCTGTCCTGATGCCTTATCCCACATACCTGGCCTGATAGCTCTCAGCACCTGGCAGTGGGGAGCCCGGGTCCAGGAGCTAGCCCATGGGCCTTAGCAGGGAGCAGCCTCGAGGAGAAACACACACACACACCCGTTATCATTAGCTTGACTAGGTTCAATCCCGGCTCTGCCATTTCCTGCCTCCAGGAAGTCAATGCTTGGTGCCTCAGTGTCCTTACCTGTACATTTGTAATAGTACTTTCTGGGCACTCAGCACAGGCAGGTCCTATCCTGTTCCTAGCACCTGGGATGCCTTAGACCCTCAGGGCAGAAACAAGAAATCTGCCCTCACCTGGCTGATGTTTCAATACCAAAACACCCACGTCCCCAGGTTGATGGGGCAGACTGAATCCAGACAGCCTTTTATGGGTTTTTTTGTTTTGTTTTGTTTTGTTTGTTTGAGACAAGGTCTAATACAGCCCAGGCTGGCCTCAAACTCACTATGTATCTGAAGATGACCTTCAACTCCCAATCCTCCTGCCTCCTCTTCCCCAGTGCTGGAACTACAGTGTGTGCTGCCACCGTGCTCAGCAATGTGGTGGTGGGGACGGAAACTTGGGCAATTTGAGGCAAACACTCTGCTAACCAAGCTCCAGCTGCTTCTCTTCAATCCTTCCTTCCTTCTTTCTTAATTTCTTTCTTTCTTTCTTTCTTTCTTTCTTTCTTTCTTTCTTTCTTTCTCTTTTTGTTTAAGAAAAGGTCTCCGCTGGCATGGTAGTACACACCTTGGGAGGCAGAGGTGGATGGATCCCTGTGAGTTTGAGGCCAACCTGATCTACATATCAAGTTTGAAGACAGTCATGGTTACACAGAGAAACCCTATCTCAAAAAAAGACAGGGCCTCATGTATCCTAGGCTTGATTTGAACTCACCATGTATAAGAATGACCTTGAACTCCTAATCTTCCTGCTTTACTGTGCTGAATCTCACCCGTGCACTACCTACAAAGGCCCTACAGAGGCTGGTGTCCAAGGAGTTGCAGAATCTCTGCATTGGGCACACACCATCACGTCATGTATTATTGAGAAAAAGCAAATGTGTGACCAATTAAGCTGTCATAAACCAGCGGCTATTAAGAAATACTTGGGCCACAGGTAGTGGTGCTAGCCTTCATTCCCAGCAAGCAGGAGGCTGAGGCTGTGGGTTTGAGGCCAGGGTGGGATACACAGTGAACGGTCTGGAAAACTAAGAGTGAGACATTGTCTCCAAAAGTAAACACAGAAGTGGTAGCCCCTAGTCAGAAATGTTACATCACATAACAATGTATCTTCAAATCAGGTGGATAAGGTTACTGCGCATAACACCAGGAGAAATCTTCGAGAACATACACTGTAATGTGTTTCCCAGAACAAAGCAATATCCCTTTTAGTCTGTGTGTTTGCAGTGCTGAGGACGGAACATCCTTCTGAGGACCAGTTAAGGGCTTTACTCTAGCTCTGAGCCACCTTCTCAAGCCCTCCGTAAACCATACACTCACTGAACTATACCCCAAGTCTCTTACAGATGAGTCCTAGGCAAATGTTCTACCACTTAGCTCAGAGATCTCAAACCCTAAGCAGTCTCTTGACAGTGACGTTCATAAACACGTGAAATACTACCCAACATTAAAAAGGCACTAGCTATGCTTAGCCCCACTCCAAACATCATGCTACATAAAGGCAGGTCATATAACATGGTGATATCTTGCAGGGCTTGTTTATGTAAATTCAAAGCCCAGCCCTGTTAGATGCTTGTATTTCAGTTCCTCTTAATTCAATGCAAATATATTTTATGGATTTTCCTATACATGCAATAAATGTCAACATTTTCCTAAGCCACCTTGTGATTTCTGTGCTTTGACAATCCCAAAAGAAAGCTTAAGGAGTAACTGGGGACCTGGGTGTGGTGGCATACACCCACAGCCCAGCCCTCAGGAGTTTAAGGCAGGAATGCTGAGAGCAGCCTGGGTAACAAGCTACATCTCTCCTCACCCCAAGACAAACAGAAAGAGCAAGGAAGACAGCCAGGCTGTCGGGAGCCTGTGATCCCAGCACATGGAGGTAGACGGAGGAAGGAAGGTAAAGAGTTCAAGGTTGTTGGCTCTAAGGAGTTTCAGGTTAGCCTGGGTTAGTATGTGGTGATATCTTAGCAAAGAAGAATGGAGGGATTATCTCAGACTGTCTCCTGACAAGCACAACTAGCATCTGTTAAGGACTGTGCCTAGGATTCTACACGTGGCAATCTCTTCAATCCAGAATGCAGACTTATCATCTCCATCTCAGAGCTAGACGACCTGAGGTTCAGGCCTGGAGAGACGGCTCAGTGGTTAAGAGCACTGGCTGCAATTATAGGGGAACAAGATTCAATTCTCAGCACCTACATGGCAGCTCACAATCGTCTGTAACTCCAGTTCCAGGGGATCTGGCGTTCTCACACAGACAGACATGCAGGCAAAACACCAATGCACATAAAAATAAGTAAATCTTTCAAAAAGAAAAACTGAGGCTCTAGCAGGCCAGGTAGGGTGTGCATCCATCGACTTTACCAAGTTCTCCAGGCCATACTCCTAATTCAGGAGTCCCATCTCGGGAAGAGAATAGACACCCTTGCACAGGCTCCAGCCCCGCCCCCATCTCAGTAAAGCCCAGCTGTTCCTGCCTGTTATCAACCCTCCCCCCTCTACCTCTCTAGACCCAAAGAGACCCAAACCAACCCAAGGGCAGAAGGGGCCTGTAGAGACACCAGACTCACCCATAGTCACTGAGACCATTGTCTCCCTGGCCTTGACCCTGCTTCCTGGAGCCTGAAAGAGAGAAGGGAGAGGGGCCATCAGTCGCCCCAGAGAGCCTCAGGCTCCCAGGGCTGCTGGCCTGCCTGTCAGAGGAACATTCCTGAACTAGGGGGTCAGGACCCAAGAATAGCAGCCTGAAGCAGCAGCTGGCAGGACGTGGTGAGCCTGGAACAGACTGCCATCACAGCTATCACTCTGCCTGGGAAGGAGCTCAGAGACTGGGTCCTAGTTAGGGTTTCCATTGCTGTAATATAAACGCCATAACCAGAAGCAACGTCAAGAGAAAAGGGTTTATTTCATCCTGGAGGGAAGTCAAGGCAGGAACTCAAGGTAGGTACCTGGAGACTGGAGCTGATACAGAGGCCACAGAGGAGTGCTGCTCACTGGCTGGCTCGGCCTGCTTCCTTGTGACAGCATGACCACCTACCCAGGCTGGACCCTCTCACATCAAACATCAATGAAGAAAATGCCTATGAGCTAATTTTATGGAAGCATCTTCTCAATTGAGTGTCCCTCTTTCCAGATGACCCTGGCTTGTGGCGAGCTGTAGCTGGTCTTTGCTACTTTGTGGGTTCTTCTTTTCCCCACTCTATTTCCCCAGCTGCACCCACTAACACTTGATAGAAGAAAAACAAGGATAGAGGGGAGAGAGAGAGAAAGAGATTCCTGAATCTAATTTCTTTTCTTTTGTTTCTTCTTTGACCACAGCTACTAACAAATGATAACCAACCTCCCTAAACAACCAACAACACTGACCCCACCTCTTGGGACTCTCAAATTTATGTACCCTCTGAAGTTCCCAGATCCCAAACGTCACACAATAGCAGAAACTATCTGCTGCTGGTAAAACAACGCCTCTGCTAAAGCATGAGGCAAACCACAGTCAGCTGCTACAGACAGTCCGAAGCAGCGCCAAACCCCCACACTTGGGATTAAAATGAAAGCTCACTCTTATAAGATTTCTGTGGTTGGTTTTTTTCTTTTTTGGTTTGGTTTTTTAAGACAGGGTTTCTCTGTGTAGCCCTGGCTGTCCTGGAACTCACTCTGTAGACCAGGCTGGCCTTGAACTCAGAAATCTGCCTGTCTCTGCCTCCCAAGTGCTGGGATTAAAGGCGTGCGCCACCACCGCCCGGCCATTTATGTGGTTTTTAAAGAAACCAAAATTCCATAATTCTCAAAAATGTTACTGCGGCAAGTTGACATGAAAGTACCGGCACAGACAGCAAACATCCAAGCTCTGGTTCCTCACACTCTGACAAGTCTAGTTGGAATAGTAGCCCCCAAACTTCCAGCATGTGGACCACTCATCGCTCTAAGGCAACTTCCTGCCCGAGTCGGGCACAGCAGTGCACCCCGACTGTCCCACCATGTAGGAAGCTACAGCAGGAGGACAGCCCAGGCCACAAAGGGGGGCCCTTTCTCTTTGCTTATTTGCTTATGTGCTTATCGTCCTAGCTGTCCTGGAACTTGTTACATAGACCAGGCTAGACCTGACCTCACAGGGATTGTCTCTGCCTCCCAAATGCTGGGATTAAAGGAGTACAGCACCGGACCCAGTGTGAGCCTTTTCTCAAACATTAAGACATAACCAGGCATAGTAGTGTATGAAATCTCAGCATTCAGAAGACTGAGGCAGGAGGTTTGTGAGTTTGAGGCCAGCCTGGGCTGTATAAGGCTTTGCGTCAGACATAAAAGATTTCATTTACATGGAGTTCAGTAACAGGATTTTGCCTAACACACGGAAGGCGGGGTTGGTCCTCAGCAAAACAAATAAACGAACAAACAAATCAGATTTCCTGAGAACCGTCAATGTAGGAGATAATTAAGAATGCAAGGGGGGACAAAACCATTGATCCTAGTTGGGGGCAGAGGAGCTGGGAAGGTGGAGGACAAGGGCAACCTGGGAAGGGGTTTGGGAGCCGCAAAGACTGCAGTGTTAAGTAGACACCTAGGGGAGGGAAAATGAGTGTGTGGCTCTTCACAGAATATTCCAGGAAAGGGGACACTGAGTCTAGTGTCCTAAGCCAGAAACTCCTCTGGTATGTCAGAGAGACAGACTAGGAGGGGATAGGTGAGTAGGTGAGAAAGACGGGGTACCAGACCCCCAGCAGGCTCCAAAGAAATGGAAAATCAATTCTCACTTAAATGAGCAATCGTTTAAAAGGCATTGAAGAACTGTGGAGGCCAGCCCAAGCTAAGTAATATGTTCAAGGCTAGCCTGAGCATTACAGCAGGACCCAGTCCCAAGCAGGTGGGTAGGGCTAGAGGTGTAATTCACTTGGTAGGGTACCTATCTACCATACACAAAGCTCTGAGTTCAGTCCCCAGCACCAGACACACCAGGTACACATACCCACAGCCCCAGCACCTGGGAGGCAGAGGCAGGATGATCAGAGAGAAGTTCAAGGCTATCCTTAGCTACACAGCGAGTGCTGCATCTAACACCCGCAACAGTACAATCGAGAGCTCTGAGACAGTCAGGACATGGCACTCTGAGATAGTCGGGACATGGCACATACCAAGCACCAAGTAGCCACCGGGTCGGAGCATCACTGTTGCCTTGCAACAGTCTCACAGAGAAGACTATTATTAGTCCCATCCTCATCAATTAAAAGTCACGCATGACTCACTCGGCAAGGAACAGTCACTTGTCAAGTGTCCCATGTGGCAACTGACCTTTCTGAGATTCAAAAGCAAGTTCTCTGTGATTCTGAAGCCCATGGAGCAGGTCCTCTGGAGTGTTTACTCTGTGCCAGGAACCGAGAACACTCACATGTCAGGGCTTCCACATGATGACCCTGGAAGGGAGAAAAATGAGAAAAAAGAGGAGGTAAAAGTCAAAGATAAAAAGAATGGTGAACCTGGGAACAGACAGCAAATAACAGCAGGGTCCAGACTTGAACTCGGGTTAGTCCAGTGTGTGATGAACGGGGACGGAGGCACAGCTATGAGGCAGGCATAAGCAGCCTATCCTTGGAAGGCCTCAGTTAATACTAAACCAGAAGTCCCTCGGGCTGTGAAGTCACCACTAAACTCAGTTTCGGCTCCCTAACACCATTTTGGTTGGTTGGTTTGGTCCCGTGTTAAAGCCATGTCTCCTGAATTAGTCAAGCTGGCCATGAAGTCACAATTTCCCAGGTGCCAAGCTGCTTCTCTCTGCTATTTCCAGGGAGCTGGAGACAGGACTCAGAGGTTAAGAGCATTTTTGTCCTTGTAGAGGACCCAGTCTGGTTACCACCACTCCCACAGCAAGGCACAGCCACCTGTAACTCCAGCCCCAGGGGATCCAACAGCCTGGGCTCCAAGTGCACTAGGAATGTATGTGGTACAAAATATGCACGGGCTGGTAAATACACAGAAAAATAACGGGATCGTCGGGGGGTGTGGGGGGGTGGCGCACGCCTTTAATCCCAGCACTTGGGAGGCGGAGGCAGAGGCAGACAGATTTCTGAGTTCGAGGCCAGCCTGGTCTACAGAGTGAGTTCCAGGACAGCCAGGGCTACACAGAGAAACCCTGTCTCGAAAAACTAGAGAATAAATAAATAAATAAATAAATGGATCATCGTCTTTCAAAGTTCATGTCCCCAGCTGGGGAGACGGCTCAGGCAGTACTGTGCATTAAGTTCTGAGTTCGAATCCCCACCACCCACTTTTTATAAAGCCAAGCACTGGGGAGGTGAAGGTGGGAGGACCCCTGGAGCTCAGTGCCCAGCCTGTGTGCCCAGATGGGAGAGCTCCAGGTTCAGTGAGAGACCCTGACTTAAAACAGAAGGTAAAGAATTGAGCAAGACACTCAACTTTGGCATCCGCAGGCCTGTGCCCCATGCACACCTGCGCACACACACGCAAATACAGATTCATATTTTCAAAAGTCCGTCTCTGGCACTGACTTTCTGAATCGTGGAAATTGACAAAAATTAACTTTTTAAAAATGACAGCTCTCACAACTCAGTTCTAGAAGTTCCGTTTACAGAATCCACAAGCTATGCCTTTAGAGGTCCTGAATCCAAAGCACCATGCTTACAGGCTCAGAACCCCAGCATTTAGGAGGCTGATGTAAGAGCGTCATGCCCTCGAGGACAGCCAAGGCTAAATCCTAAGGTCCGGTCTCACAAAAGCCAAAGAAGGGGTGGAAAAGTAGGGAGAAAGGGGTGGGGAGGGGAACCCAAGCCCTGGTTTCGCCATTTCCTAACCCTGACCTCAGGCAAGTAGCTCTACTTTGTGGGACTCACCCTCTGGAGCCATTTAAGGGCGATCCTGCTGCTGTTCATCACAGCAGCAGGTACCTGCAATCTCGGCACTTGGGAAGCTGAGGCTGGAATTTAGAGTTTCAGGCCAGTTGTGCTCCATGGAGACCCTACCTCAAAAAGTCGGGGGCTGGGAAAGGCTCGGTGGCGGAGCACTGTGCCTAGGGTGTGTGCCGCGTGGGTTCCCGCCAGTACTTTAAAGAAAATGGTAAGCATTTAGGAGGCTGCTACTCAGGGACCTGCCTTCAAGCCAGACAATATGAGTTCTGTCCCCTGGACCTGCAACCCACACAGAGAAAGAGAGAGGACTCTCAAAAGTTTTCCTGATCTCCACACCAATGCATGGACAGGTGCATCAACGGGGAAATTTTTAAAAGGCAAGTAGCTCTACTTTTCTTTGGGTTGGGGGATGGAGCAGAAAGATAGCTAAGTAGGTAAAAGTCCTCTGACTTTTCATATAGTGTAATAAAACATGTCATTTAACTTTTTTTTTTTTTTTTTTTTTTTTGGTTTTTTGAGACAGGGTTTCTCTGCGTAATCCTGGCTGTCCTGGAACTCACTCTGTAGACCAGGCTGGCCTCGAACTCAGAAATCCGCCTGCCTCTGCCTCCCAAGTGCTGGGATGAAAGGTGTGTGCCACCACTGCCCGGCGTCATTTAAATTTAAAAATATATATATTAGAGGGATTGAAAAGAGCAAACTCAAAAGTTCCTACAACTCTGTTTGACAGGTATCCATTAAGATAAATGTGAACTAAACCAGTGACAAGGCGTGACAGTTGTAGACCCAATCTCAGTCGCATGCAGATATGAGGTGGAAACGGAGTATAAGACTATTTAGCCAGCCTGTCATGGTGGCACATGCCTTTAATCCCAGCGCTGGGTGGAGGGGCAGAGGCAGGCAGACCTTTGTGAGTTCAAAGCCAACCTGCTCTATGTAGTGAGTTCCAAGACAGAAAGAGCAACATATAGAGACCCCGCCTCAAAAATAAATAAATACATAAATAAATCGATCCAATTTTCAAGTATGTTTCACTTACTGCCCACAAATGAAGAGGACTGTTCTATGTCTATTGCATTTCAGATCAGGGTTTCCTGCTCCAGGCAAGCAAATGGCAGTTTCCCAATAGGCTAACGATGTAAAATGCCCCCTTTTAAATGGAGGAACACTCATCGGTCAGTATTTTAAATCACTGCTTCAGGACTCAGCAAAGAGGCAAACAATCTTCCCGATTGTTTGTTTTCTCGCTTTCTTTCGGCTTCCCTCCTCTACTTTGTTGGAGGGAAAGCTATAATCCCAATCCACTCGACTGTCGCTCTGCCAAAGATACTCATCAGAATCCCCACGACGAACATTGAGCCTGAGACTCGGTTTTCGCTAAGCAGAGAAAACTTGGGCTCAGAAAGGTAATGACACGGACCCAGTCCCTGCACAGGGAAGCTGGAATTAGAACCTAAACCCGCTGGCCTGCTAGCTCGGCCATCTCCCGCGCGGGTACCCATCATTAGTGCTAACAAGGATGGAAGAGTAACATGGGGAGCGCTGAGAGCAGCAGGGGTGTGCACGAGCTGACGTCCCGTTACACGGGTACTATAGTCAGCTTCGGGCCCCCATTGTACAGAAGAGGAAACTGAGGATCAGAAAGGGAAATCGCTTATCTGGTCGTCCAAGGTGGGCTGCCCTGGAACTCCAGACCCCCGGGCCACCCCGTACCTCCATCCCTAACCTCCTCCGTCCCAGTCCCGCACCTCACCTGGCCCTCTGCGCCCGCACCCCCACGAGGCGCCCGCCCGCCCTCCAGGTCGCGCCAACTGTCAGACACTCCTCCCTCCTCCTGGGTCGCCCGCCCCGGAAGTCCTGCCCTTGATACCGGAAGTCAGATTGAACCTCCCTCCTGCCGCTCTAGCCCTCCTAGCCGCCAACCAGCGAGAGCGTGTGCGGCCATGGCCGTCACGTGACAACACGCAGCCTCCCGCCCTCCCCGCCCCAAGTCACCCGCCTTCGCCAAGAACGCCAATCAGAAAGGATCGGGTCCAGCCCCCGCCCTGCCCGCCGTCCGCACCAGTGCGCCCGCACACAGGTAGGCAGGAAGGCAGGTTGTGGGCTGGAAGACTGTGGCGTGCAGGTACTGTGCCATCTGGTGCGCTCCACCTCGGCTACCCTCCCTGGGCAACCCTCTCGTCTGTAATGCATCGCTTCTATATCGTCCTCGGCCCACTTAGGTGCCCCCGTTCCTTCTCTTAAATTATCACTTTAAATCATCACCATCCCTCCCCTTCTGACGACATGACCTTCCTCACATCGCCCCGCCTTTAAAAAAGTAACTTATTTTTGTTTTGAATTCGTTTGTGTGTATCTGTGACTGCATTTGCCCGAGGAGATCAGAAGACGTCTGATTCCCGGGATTTGTAGTTACAAACGGTTGTGAGCCACCCCGTGTGAGTGCTTTTCTAGTTCAGGTCCTCTGGAAGAGCATCAAGTGCTTTTAACTGCTGCCCCATCTCTTCAGCACAATATTGTCCTTTTTATTCATTTTCGTTCCCCTTAAGCTCTGATTGGCCCTGTATGTACCGTTTTTTCTTTTTATATGACAGGGTCCCCTTGTTTTGTTTTTTGTTTTTGTTTTGTTTTTCGAGACAGGGTTTCTCTGTGTAGCCCTGGCTGTCCTGGAACTCACTCTGTAGACCAGGCTGGCCTTGAACTCAGAAATCCACCTGCCTCTGCCTCCCAAGTGCTAGGATTAAAGGCGTGCGCCACCACTGCCCAGCTCAGGGTCCCCTTGTAATCTCAATTCACGTTGGCTCGCACAGGCCCCTGCTGTTCCCAGGGCTCCCCTGGTTATTCTTCCAACTTTGTTAGCACTGATGATGGGTACCTGCTCGGGAGATTGGCATCCAATTCACCAATGCAACTCAGGCTGGCCTTGAACTTTTGATCCAGTTGCTCAGCCTCCTGAGTGCAGGGATTACAAGTACGCTGAACCAGTCTTTCTGTCATCATTGGTTTAGTCACCCACACATCTCTTTTGTTGTCATTTCTCCTTCAAGAAACCCTCATTTCCCCTACATCTCTTTGTACCAGTTATTCCTGTATTTCCTGTTTCCATCTTCCCTTAGATTACCCTCAAATTGCCCTGGTGTCTCCATCTCTCCCCTAACACGTCTGTATCCAGCATTCCCCACAAGAAACCACCTAGCCTTATAGCTTTCCCCCTCCGTGGGTAGATGTTTTACATATTTCCATAGTGTGGGATATTCTAGCCTATGATATCCCACGGTCCCAGCTTCACCCCTGAACCTGTGGGAAACCCTGGCCACCAAATCATGCCTCTTCAATCCCTGCTTTCCCATCTGTAGAATGCACAGTAGCCAAGAGGTTTGTGTGTCTGTAAACCCAATGTTTAGGAGGTAAAACAAGAGGGTTTCTAAGTCATCTGCTGGTACATTACAAGTTTGAGGCCAACCTGAGCTACATGAAACCATCAAACAACAACAAAAGCACCTATGGGTACTCACACCAGGAAAACGTGAATTCTGAGCACTTGTTCTTTCGTTCATTTGTTGGTTGAACCTTGTGTAGCTTAGGCGGGCTGTGAATTCCATGTGTAGCCAAAGATGGTCTTGAACTCCTGATCCCCTTGCCTCTGCCTATAGGCGTTCGTAAAATGAATTACTATGTTCTAGCCAGCCTGGATTGGCCAGGTTTTGAAATATTCTAACTTACATCTCCTCCATAAGTCCCATGTTACCTGCTGTTTGAATCTTGCCAGGGTTACTTCCAGGATCTATTTCTCCTGGCCATGTGTTCATGGTCCATCTCCTCTCCTGATGGCTTCCTCCTCCCTTTGGCTCCTTTTTTCTTTTCCTCTCCTTTTCCTCTCCTCAGACCCTTCACTCCATCCTCAAGGCCCACCTCTCTCTCCTTATTGCCCAATCACAGACTCTAGCCTTTTATTAAACAATTAACTTTAAATTGGGGAGCAAGGTTTGGTGTAGCTGAAGGTTACCTTGTTGGGGGCAACCAGATCTTGGAAGTCAGCATTTAGCATATGAATACATAACATAGAGGCACCAGACGCCCGGGTCAGTGGTGGCGCAGGCCTTTAATTCCAGCACTTGGGAGGCAGAGGCAGGAGGATTTCTGAGTTGGAGGCCAGCCTGGTCTACAGAGTGAGTTCCAGGACAGCCAGGGCTACACAGAGAAACCCTGTCTCGAAAAACAAAAACAAAAAAGGCACCAGACCAACCCCCAACAGGCGTTGGCCACCAAACCAGCCCTAATGGAACTTCTTGTTACATAGTTAATTTACTGTGGCATTTGAGCTAATATTGTTACTTTGTTACTGACCTCGTGGCCCTCACCTGGGACTAGCATCACTATGTTGCAAGCTATGGGCCTGGGTAGATGGATCTGTGGGTAACCCTTGATGTGCAACCATGAGGACCCGAGTTCCGATCCCCTGCATTCAGGTAAAAAGTAACATGTGGTACATATCCGAAATCCTAGGACTGAGGATGCAGAGATCGGAAGATCCTTGGATTTTTGTTTGTTTGTTTGTTTGTTTTGTTTTGTTTTTAATGTTTGGGGTTGTATTTTTTTTAAATGTGTATGGGTGTTTTGCACACATGTATGTGTGTGAATCACATGTGTGCTTGGTGACTGCAGGGGCTAGAAGAGGGCATCCAATGCCCTGAAACGACAATTATAGATGGTTGTGAGCCACCAGGTAGGCACTAGGAACTGAACCCAGGTCCACTGCAAGAGCAGCCAGTACTTCTAATCACTAAGCCATCACTCCAGCACCAGAGTCTTCAATCTCACTGGCCAGCTAACCTTGTCAAGTCAGTGAGCTCCGGTTCAGTAAGAGATGCTGTCTCTGCCGGGCGGTGGTGGCGCACGCCTTTAATCCCAGCACTTGGGAGGCAGAGGCAGGCGGATTTCTGAGTTCGAGGCCAGCATGGTCTACAGAGTGAGTTCCAGGACAGCCAGGGCTACACAGAGAAACCTTGTCTCAAAAAACAAAAAAACAAAAAAAAAAGAGAGATGCTGTCTCAAAAAAATAAAATAAAATAAAGCATGAGTCGAGCATGGCGGCCTTTAATTCCAGCAATCAGAGGCAGAGGCAGGGTCTATGAGTTCTAAGCCACCCTGGGCTAGATACCTATAGCTAGTTCCAGGCCAGCCAGAGCTAGTGGGTAGGATCCTGTCTCAGTTGATAATAATAATAGGTGAAGAATAGAGAGAACAGTTGACCTTGACCTCTGGCTTTCACACGTGTGTACACAGGATCCTCACACATACATGAACACACACACATCACACATACACACGCACACACGCACACTGCACTATCCCCAAGCCTGCCATTGCATTCATTATTCTATAATGTGAGCATGTTCATTGACCCCCACACTGCCACCACTGCCACCTCAGCCATACCATCCTAGGATTTCCATGTTGCCATCAACCCTGCAACTTTGTGGTTATGGACCCAGAATAGTGTTCTGGGACCTATGGGCAAGCTTGCTTCTGCCCTCGGTCCCTTTGTTCTGTTGGCTTGTGTGACCCTTGAGCCCCACAGTGAGAGCAGGCAGCTAGTGCTGTGGAAACTGAGGAGGACTTGGGTAGAAGAGACTGCAGATTGGTTAGAACTAGTTCTCCCTGAACTTCTAGACTGGGGGTTGGGAATCAGGCAGAGACAGGAAGCAGGAACCTCTCCCCTTAGTCAAACCTCAGCAGTAAACTGGGTGCGTGGCATTCATCTTAAATCCCAACCCTAAGGAGACTGAGATGTCTAGATCCCTAGGAGTTCAGGACAGCCTGGTCTACATAGGGAGTTCCAGGCCAGCCAAGACTGTATATAGAGTGGGACCTTGTCTCAAAACAAATAAAAGTCAAACTTCTGTAGTAATGAGTAACCATGTGGAGAGGTTGCTTAGTCACCCAACTTGTCTTAGACAATGCTTTTTAAGTTGTTTTTACGATGTCTCATGTAGCACAGGCTGGCCTTGAACTTTGTGTGTAGTTGAGGAGAATAACCTTGAACTTGGGATCCTCCTGCCTCCAGTTTCTTACTGATGACATTACAGATTTATAACAAACACACGGAGCCTGGTGCAGGAGGATCAGGAGTTCACTTTTGCTATATAGGGAGTCTGAGGTCAGTCTGGGCTATGTAAGACCCTGTCTTGAGAAAAGAAAAAGAAAAGTTTAAAGAAGAAGAAAAGAAAGTACAAGTTACTTGTTTACCATATTTCCTACAGGTTTATTGTATGTTCAACACTGTGCCAGGCATTGGGGACAGATGAGTGACCAGGACACAGAGACTCCTTGATCTTATGGGGTCTACAGTCTAGTCGGCAAACGAGACAATGAGTAAATAAGTAAATTATTTGATGGCTTGTGTGGGGCTTGCAGAATGCACGGTCAGTTTGTAGTCTCAGAGCCTAGTGTGATGTCAGGCACCTGTAATCCCAGCCAGCCCTTAGGAGATGGAGACAGGAGGGTCTGGAGTTCAAGGTCATCCTCAGCTACAAGTCCTAGCAGTCTAGAGACTGAAACAGGAGGATCAAGAATTCTAGGCTGACGTGAGGTACATAGACCCTGTCTGACTAAAACATAAAACCAAAAAGACCATGTAGTTTTGTTGGTTTGGGGGGTTCTTGGGTTTGTTTGTGTATATGGGAGTATTTCCGTGTGTGTGCACATGCTCAGAGACCAAAGAAGGGCATCCAACTGTGGCCTTCTTTATCGTGGTCTGCCTCATTCCCTTGAGACAAGGTCTCAGAGAATCTTGAGCTCAGCTGGGCAAGCCCAACAGCCCTGCTGTCCCTCCCTGCCTTTCCGGTATGAGGGTTACAGGTGCCACACCCAGCTTTTTATATGGTTGCTGAGGGTTCAAACACAGATCCTCAGGCTTGGGCAGTCAACTCATTTACCCACAGATCCATTTCTCCGATCCCTGGTTTCAGTTTGGTTTGGTTTGGTTTTTCAGACAAGGCCTCATCCTGTAGTTCAGACTGGCCTGCCCTGGGACTCATGATCCTCCTGCCTCATCTTCCCAGGTGCTGGAATAACAGCATTTTGTACTGTCTCTAGAAAATACTCTATCCAATAGAGTCATTGGCCGTATTTACTTGCACGAGTAGATGGATGACTTGGATACTGGGCATGTGGTGCTGGGACTGTGCCCGGGTGCTGGGGCACAGGGATGACTAAACCAGCCCAGCCCTGTCCTTATAGGGCTCACATCTCTGAAGGAGTGAAGGTGTGAGGGAGAACCATCAACAGGCAGGGACAGCCCAGAAAGGTTGGGGCTAAGATACAGGAAGTCCAGGTAGAGAATTGGGGATGGAACTGGGAGACATGAGCTTGAGGACCCAAAGGCAGAATGTGTAGTCTCTTTCAAGGAACTGTGCGGCTGAGGAGTGGAGGATATGGTGAACGAGTAAGCTGCCCTGCTCCCCGGGGGAAGATCTGGTCCAAAATTAAAGAGAAAAGGTTCCTGGGAAAGGAACAGATTTAAGAGATTTGCTAAGGGGAGCTGGATACATGGTGAGTGGTCTATGGGGACACAGTAGGCCATGAAACTTGCAGAGCTGGAGTTCAGGGATGAAGTGGGAACTTAGGGGTTCTTTGAAAGTCAGTTGGAGCCGGGCAGTGGTGGTGCACACCTTTAATCCCAGCACTTGGGAGGCAGAGGCAGGCGGATTTCTGAGTTCGAGGCCAGCCTAGTCTACTGAGTGAGTTCCAGGACAGCCAGGGCTCCACAGAGAAACCCTGTCTCGAAAAACCAAAAAAAAAAAAAAAAAAGTCAGTTGGATGGTGTTTTGCTGGGGCAAACACGTGAAAAAGTGTTTCTGTTAAAGTGGACACAGGTGAAAGGCTGAGGCAGACTCGTGAAGGAACAGTTCACCGGAGCAGACACAGGAGAGAGGATGTTCTGCCGAAATAAACACGTGAAAGGAGATGTGATGAAGGAATCTTCGTTAAGGACACGCATGGGTTGGTCCACCTTACATTGTGCAGTTGAGCTGCGATTGTCAGAACTCCATAGAGAGAAACGCACCAGACGCTTCTGGAGGCGTGCTGCAGTTTCTTGCTGCTTCAAAGGACTCAGGCTGATTAGGAGAGTGAGGTCAGCTGAGACAGACACACATGCTGAGGCCAGACCCTGTGGAGGACACGTGATGTTTGGAGGGTAGAAATAGGACTCGCTGGCCGATGACCAAGGCTGAGCTTGGCTTGATTATAGAGCGAGCTGTGTGACACTTGTTCCTCTCTCCGATCTTCGCTTCCCTGAGAGAGGCACAGCTGAGAACTCCTGGTGTCCCTCCAGGTGCCTCCTGCTGACCTGAGCGGAGGCTGAGGCCTGGCAGTCTGTGCTAGGTAGTGCCAAGGATACTGCTTCGTGTTTGCTATCCCAACTCTATCCCCTGCTAACCTATGATCTGAACTGTTGATTTCCAGACAACACAGACAGGAGTTGCCTCAGAGAACCTTTCAAAACAGGTCCACTCCCCCCCCCCCCCCCCGTGTCCCTACCCAGTATCCTTTCTTTTTCACTACCTCTGGTGGCTGGCGGGCTAAAAGGGAGGTTAAAGTGTTTAAGAACCATCATTAAAGATAGGTTTTGAAAAACATTAAAGTTACAAGGGGCCATAGAGATCTGGAGACAAGGATTCAGTCTCAGAAAAGGGAACTGAGCTACAGTAGTAGGTAGTGTCCGCAGGGTCCAGCTAGATCCCTAGAGGACATTGTAACTTCAAATTTTCAAAGCCTACTTTTAATGATGGTTCTTAAACGCTTTAACCTCCCTTCTAGCCCACCACCCACCAGAGGTAGTGGGAAAGAAAGGATACAGGGGAAGTGGACTTGTTTAGAAAGGATCTTTGGAGCAAATTCTGTCTGTGTTGTCTGGAAATCAGCGGTTCAGTTCACAGGTCAGCAGCAGCAGCTCGATCCCCTCGAAAACACTTTCCGGACACACCAGCAATCCATTTCGGTAGAGTCGGGCTAGCAAACACGAATCAGCAGCAGCGGCATGACCTAGCAGACACAGCCAGGCCTCAGCCGAATGGGCACAAGTCAGCAGAACAAGGCAAGAAGTGTCGTACCTTAGGGCAGTGGGGTGTCAGAAGGGTTTTGAGCAGGATTGGGGGAGCTTAGAGTTTTGAGCTCTAGTTCAGAAGTCCCTGTCATTCGTCATATACACACATAGATGAATAAATGTAATTTTTGAATTAAACAAATTTGCCAGCCAGGAGTGGTGGTGTATGCCTTTAATCCCAGCACTCAGGAAGCAGAAGCAGACGGATCTCTGTGAGTTAAAGGTCAGCCTGGTCTACAGAGTAAGTTCTGGCACGACAGGGCCATACAGAGAAACCATGTCTCAAAAAACAAAAAAGCAAAAAAAGCAAAGCATACAGAAAAAAAAAAGAAAAAATCACTGGCTACTTTTCCAGAGGAGCAGGGTTCAATTCCTAGCACCCACATGGCAGTTCATAACTGTCTGTAACTCCAGTTCTAAGAGGTTCTCTCTTCTGGCCTCCTTGGACACCAGGCACATGCACGCTAAACACTCATACTTATAAAATAATTTTTTAAAAAAACTGCTGGGCGGTGGTGGCGCATGCTTTTAATCCCAGCACTTGGGAGGCAGAGGCAGGTGGATTTCTGAGTTCGAGGCCAGCCTGGTCTACAGAGTGAGTTCCAGGATAGCCAGGACTATACAGAGAAACTCTGACTCGAAAAACGAAACAACAACAACAAAAACCATACAGTTTTGTTTCCTCCTTGTCTGCAGGCTCTGATGTCACACCTGAATACAGACAGGACCACAGGCTAAGGAACTGGGAGCTGTTCTGTGGACAGGAAGAAGGTACGTTTCCTGGCTGTGGTGCACCCCATGTATATATGAAACCGAGCAAGAGGATCAGCTGTGTTGGTCATGCCGGAGCCTGATGAAGGACCTGAGTGAGACCTTGGAAATACCTGCATAAAGGTGGCCTGGGCCATGGAGGAATACCAGCTCTGGCTGCTTCTGGTTACCTCAGTCATATTGTCCTAACCCCTGACACCTCAGGACGGGTCAAACTTCTGTTCCAGCTGAGGCTGCAGGTCTTAGGGGAAGAGGATAGGGGGAAGGGGCGCCCCAACTAGAAGTCTGAGTCAGATCACACTTTAGTTACCATAGAAATGGTGAGCTTTTGGATTGGTTTCATTCTGTCAGTGAGCTTGAGGGCCTGATTCCCATCTGCTCCTCCTTCCTGGTAAAAAGAGAATTGACTCTTGTAGGTTGCCCTCTGATGTCCACATGGCACACACGGAATATGTGTAATAAAAATTGTAAAGAAATTAAAAATAGTATTTAAATTAATTAAACACTTAGTTGTTTCTGAGATACAAGGCCTGTGTAGCCCAGGCTGGATTCAAATTTCATCAGTCCTCTTGCCTCAAAACTAGTGAGTGCTGGAGTAACAAGTGGGTGCCACCATGCCCTGCTAAATTAATTTTTTAAAAGATTTATTTACGATGTATGCCTTTAATCCCAGCACTCGGGAGGCAGAGGTAGGCAGATCTCTGAGTTTGAGGCCAAGCCTGGTCCACAGAGTGAGTTCCAGAACAGCTAGGGCTACACAGAGAAATCTTGTCAACAAAAACAAAAACTGATTTAGTGTGTGTGTGCGTGTGCACGTGATGGCCATATTAGGACATTGGATTCCCAGGAGCTAGAGTTTACAGGTTGTGTGGACTTATTCTGTGGTGGCTGAGAACCCAACTCAGCCCCTCTGTAAGAGCAGTTATGTGCTCTTAACCACTGGCCCTGTCTCAAACTCTCTCTGTAGCTGAGTTTCATGACCTTGAACTCCCGATGAATTCCCTACCTTCTCCTCCAGAGTGCTAGGATGACAGACTTTTGCCATCACGCCCCATTTCCAACTTTATATTCATCAAGAAAACGTTTCTTATCAAAGCCTTCAGAAATAATGAGAGTCAACCCTGTCTCCCTCTTCCCCTCCCCCACCCTGTCGTTCACCCACTCTAAGGTTGCTATCCTCTGCTTCCGTGGGATTCTTCCCTTCAGAAGCCTCAGTTAACCTTGGCCCTGTCCTTGTCTGCTGGATCCTGGTTTTTTGGTTTTCTTTTCTGAAACAGCCTCTCTGCAGCCCAGGCTGGCCTGGACCTCATAGATATCCCCCTGCCTCAGTCTCCCTGGTTATACAGGAAGAGGGGCTATAGTAACAGCACTTGGGAGACTGAGACAGGAGGATTGTTAAAAGGCCAGCCAACCTGGGCTATACAGGGAGTTACAGACCAGTCCGGGCCACAGTATGAGACCTTGTGGAAAATTCACTACCCACCCAGAAACGTTAATTAATAATAAGAAATCAGGCTGAGAGGCCGGGTGGTGGTGGCGCACGCCTTTAATCCCAGCACTTGGGAGGCAGAAGCAGGCGGATTTCTGAGTTCGAGAGTTCAAGGCTAGCATGGTCTAAAGAGTGAGTTCCAGGACAGCCAGGGCTACACAGAGAAACCCTGTCTCGAAAAAACAAAAAAAAAAAAAAAAAGAAAAAAAGAAAAAAAAAAGAAATCAGGCTAAGGATGTAGCCCCTTAGTAGGGCGTTTGCAAAGACCTGGATCTAGGTGGGTAATACACAAACCAAGAGCGCCATCCCTAGAAGGCAACAGAGGGCTGTTTATGCGACTCAATAGCAATGCAGGCTCTGTACTTCCTCTGTGTTTGGGATAGGCTAAGGGGAGAGAGTGGTGGGAGGCGTCACCTGTTATTAATCTAACTTTAAATCCGTCCAGTGCATCAGCCTGGGCTATACGAGATCCTGTCTCATAAGACCTAAATAAATAACATACTTGTTTTTAAACAGTCCTGCTAGGATAGAGTATGAGATCCAGAAGCCTCGGATTTTTCTTTTTAAATTTTAATCTCTAAAAATATAAATTGACTTAAAGGAAATACCGTCATCCCAGCAGACTACCAGAAAACCCACCACCTCCGTGACCGCCCCGACAGTTCTCCCATCCCATTGCGTGGGCTGTCTTCTCTTGAGCTTGCCCCTCTTTCAGTTACATTATTCAATCTTGATCTCCCCATCTTATCTTCAAGCGTCTTCAACATTAATCTTATGATTTTTTTTTCACTAAGAGCCCATGGAATAAAAATTCACATTTGTAGAAGGGGGCGTAGAGGAAACTGGGGTGGCGTACAGCGAAGCCCATCCCCCAGTTCCTGTGCTTCTCTCCACCCAGACCAGGTTGCTCAGGACCACCCCTTTCCCTGTTGCAGGGAGTCAGCCGACGACGCGCACACTGCGCAGGCTCCTCGCTGCAGTGGGCGTGATCCGAGGAGGTCCCGCCCCTTCTTTCCTCCCGCCCCTACTCAGCTGCTCCGCCAGAAGCTGGGGCCCCACCGAAGTAGCAGCTAACATCGGAGTAAGGCCAGTGTCGTTTTAGGGTGAGGGGGCTGGGATGCGGGAGAGGGGGTAGGATCGGGAGGCTGCGTTGGCCTTGGGATGTGAGCCTCAGATGTCTGGTCAGGCAGGTACCTGGGACTAGGCTCTACCTGGAACATGCCGTGAGTCATCCCAAGATTGAGGAAAAACCAGGCACAGAGATTCGGGGCTCCCTTGGCCCCCAGCTAGGACTGTCCTTTTGGAATTACTTAGGTTCGAGCTCAGCAGGGAACAAAAAGGGTTGCTGATAGGGAACAGATAGGGAGCAACGTGGGTGCTGATGACGGACATGCTGGAAGCTTTGAAAGGCAGCAGGACGATGGCACGGGAGTGGGAAAAAAAAAGCAGAGGCGTTGGACCTCGAGGGATTTCCACATCCCTGCTGACCAGCGACCAGTTTCCTCCTTTTGGGGTGATGGGCACAAGGCCAAGGGCCCCGGTGATTATGGGAGAAGAAAGAGGCTTTTACTGGATCTCATAAGCCCAAAGACATCCACTTTCTTTGATGCCCCTTCAAAGCCCAGAACGCCCCCACACAGTGCCTGCTTTTTGTTTCTCCCAGTTTCCAGTCCCTGACACACCCACCTCGCCGCCTCCGTTCTGCAGAGTCCCCCAACTGCCAGGCAATATGAAGCCTAAACTGATGTACCAGGAGGTAGGAGGATGGGGTGCCTAGTGGGGAGGGTTTGGGTATCTCGAAGGGTAGGAGACCACCAAACTATCCTATTATTTCCGCTCCCCCATCATCCCGGATCCCACAGCTGAAGGTCCCTGTCGAGGAGCCTGCGGGAGAACTGTCCATGAATGAAATCGAGGCATGGAAGGCAGCAGAGAAGGTAGGAGTAAGCTGTTCCCTTTGAGCAATCTCAGACTGCCAGTGACCACCTTGTATAGGCTGACAGCTTCCTTCCCCTCCTCACAGAAAGCCCGCTGGGTCCTCCTGGTCCTTATCCTGGCAGTAGTGGGCTTCGGTGCCTTGATGACTCAGCTGTTTCTATGGGAATACGGGGACTTACATCTCTTTGGACCGAATCAGCGCCCAGCCCCCTGCTATGACCCCTGCGAGTAAGTGGGAGGAAGCTGGATTGTGAGTGGGAGGGGTCCTGCCAGCCCAGGGACACTTGAGCCTGCAAGAGCATCCAGGGCTTTGGTGCACCCAGTGCTGTGATGAGGGGATTGTGGGTGCCCACGTCCATGCCCACTCTACCCCCTCCTTCCTGTTTCCATGGCAGCCACTGCGTCATCATCCTTTATACAGGTCTGTGAACACATGGGCACAAGTATCTCCCATCTACATCTGTGGATACACACACACACACCCCTCCCACTTCTCTAGACAGACCAGTGAGATCCACAACCAGTCTTCCATCCACATCTGGAGACTTGCAAAGCCCTTCTTTCTTAACCTATCCTCTCTGGCCCTCTGTGACTGACAGATATCCCTCTGTACCTTCAGGGCGGTGCTGGTGGAGAGCATTCCTGAGGGTCTGGAGTTTCCCAATGCTACCACAAGCAACCCCTCCACTAGCCAAGCCTGGTTGGGCCTCCTTGCCGGTGCTCACAGCAGCCTGGACATCGCCTCCTTCTACTGGACTCTTACAAACAATGACACCCACACGCAAGAGCCCTCTGCCCAGCAGGTACCTGGAAGCCTCCCTTCTCACCCAACACCCCACCCTCCCCCATGGCTATGGGAATGGTGGCAAGGGAGGGGGAGGGGCTTCCTGCCAACCTGGAGACAGGTGCATGTGTGTTTAGTTAAGAGCTGTCTTCACACACCCTTCTGAACTAAGGGTGATGTTTTTGTGTTCTGATTTTCCGGAAGCCTCGTCAGGGAACAGCTTTGGTTGTGATGATTTAGGTTTGACGATATCACCTTGAATCCTTCACACAAAGAAGGAACAAGTTATAACCCAGCCCAAGCCAGGTTGCCACCTCCCTTGCTGTGTGTGACCTTAGGCAGGTTTCCTCCCTCCTAGACTTCCTCCACCTTATCTGAAAATTGCAAACATGGGTCTGCTCCACCGCTGGGCTCCTATGAGGATGCAGTGTTAGTCCTGTGCTGGACACAGACTCAGCTCTCTTGGAATGTTCATTGTTGCTGGGTGGCAGCAGTAGTGGTAGGACACACCTTTAATCCCAGCACTGGGGAGGCAGAGGCAGGTGGATCTTTGTGAGTTCCAGGTCAGCCTGGTTTACAGAGTACATTCCAGAACAGCCAGGGACACAGAAATCCTGCCTCGAATTGAAAGAAAGAAAGAAAGAAAGAAAGAAAGAAAGAAAGAAAGAAAGAAAGAAAGAAAGAAAGAAAGAAAGATGGATGGATGATTGGCATAAGAGTGCTAAAATCCCAACATTTTGGAAGCTGAAGGGGTGCAGAGGAACGGATGTAGAGTTCCAGGCCAATCTGAGCCACTGAGCCACAAAGCAAGACCTTTCACAGGCAGGCAGCAGGCAGTGGACCACACACACACACACACACACACACACACACACACACACACGCACACACTGTATAAGCTCACACCTCTTCCAGGCTCCCCACAGAAGTATATCAAAGCACAGATATAAGCTGGGCCCTGTGCTGCAGGATGATAGATAGTCCCAGCTACTCAGAGGCTGAGGCAGGAGAGTCTCAAGTTCAAGTCCTGCTGCAGCTACAAATCAAGTTTGTCATCAGCCCAAGCAATATAAGGAGGCCTTGTGTTAAACGAAATTAGAAAAGTGGGTACTGGTAAGATGGCTGGCGCAGCAGGTAAAATTGCTGGCCATACCAGCCTGACTGGATTCCATCCCAGGAACCCACAGTAGGAGAGAACTGATTCCTGAATGTTGTCCTCTGATGTCCACATGCACGTGTATGCACACACACACACACACTCACACACACACACATGTGCACACACAAATAAAATCTTTATTAAAAAGGGGAGTGTGTATGTAACTCTGGGCTAGAGCACTTACCTGTTATATGCAAGGCTCTCCAGGTTCCATGCCCAGCACATGCACACGCACATGCACGCACAGAGAAGGAAAGATGAAGGGTTTTAGTATTGTAATCTATGAGTCCTCTAGTGTAAGGTGAAGCCTGTTCGTTCTTATGGGGCACCTGTGAGGGTGATATTAGAGCACTGGCTGGCCCAGCCCCTCAGCAGCTGTCTCCCACAGGGTGAAGAGGTTCTTCAGCAGCTTCAGGCTCTGGCACCCCGAGGAGTAAAGGTTCGCATTGCTGTGAGCAAACCCAATGGACCTTTGGCAGATCTGCAGTCTCTGCTGCAGAGTGGTAAGCGGGCAACAGCAGGGTTGGCAGGCCTGGGGCTGCCCAAGCTGGCCCCTGACTGCTGCCCCTGTTGACCACAGGTGCCCAGGTCCGCATGGTGGACATGCAGAAGCTGACCCATGGTGTCCTGCACACCAAGTTTTGGGTGGTGGATCAGACCCACTTTTACCTGGGCAGTGCCAACATGGACTGGCGGTCGCTGACCCAGGTCTGTATGTACCCTGCCCATATTCCTTGCCTCTTCCTGAACCTCCCTATGTATCCCTGCAGTTCAGTCCTCAACTGCCTTGTTCCTGCTGCTGCTAGGGTTCCCCTGGGTCCTGTCCACTGGCGTGGCCTCCGTTGTACATTTCTTGTGTGTATTCGAACCCCATCTTTTACCTGGGGGTCTCTGGGAGCATGAGCTAATGTATAGGTTTCCTGAATAGGAAATTCAGTGTGGAGCCTGGCCTGTCATCAGGCCGCCTCATCCCAGATAGCTCTGGGCCAGGATAGGGAAGAAACGGGCAAAAGGCTGGGGTGAAATAACAGTACAGCCAGCATCAGGGTGGGATGGGGGTCATGGGTAGGGTGTGGGTACGGGCAAAGATGAGGTACAAAATGAGGGTAGAGGTGGAAGACGGGGGGTGGGGGGCAGGGTGGGGCACAAGAGGAATGGTTAAGGACAGGATTAGATGCTGTAGGCAGAGACTGTAGCGTGGGAAGAAGGTATAGACAGAAGATCCAGCTGGGATGGAGGTCCTGAGAGTGAGCTGGGCCAGGGTAGGGATGGAAGTAGATAAAGGGTCAAAGTTGAGATGGAATGGAGATGTAAGGTGGGGGTTGGGGGTGTAGGCAGGATTTTGGAGGTGAGGTTGGAAGCTGGCAAGGACAGAGGGGTCAAGGATAGGATGGGGAGGTTGAGGCAGAGGATTTAGGGTGGAATAAGGAGGCACAAGCAGAGCTCAGGGCTGGAGGGGAATGCAGTGAGCTGACTGTAGCAGTCCTAAGGAGATATCTGATCCAACCTGGGAGCTTAAGGAAGAGTCCCCAAAGAAGGAGATAGTTTATCTGCTGGAAGCTTCAACAGGTACTAGCACAAGAGGGACCAACTCTGGCAGTGCTGTGAAGGAGAGAATGTGACGCTAATTCACCTCAATAAATACTTCCCTAGGCTCCCAGTCTCAACAGTGATCAGGGGTACGCTGAAGACACAGTCTTCCTCTGTGCCTGTCTTCCCGCCCAGTGGGAAGTACCTGGCTTATTCAGAGGAGCCAAAACCTGAGACTGAGCCGGAGCTGGCTGGCACAGGGCAAAGTCTCAGGAAACACACAACTCACAGGACCTGGTGCTACAGTCCTGTCATCCCAAATCCTTAGGAGGCAAGCTGATTAAGAGTTCAAGGCCAGGCCGGGCGGTGGTGGCGCACGCCTTTAATCCCAGCACTTGGGAGGCAGAGGCAGGCGGATTTCTGAGTTTGAGAGTTCGAGGCTAGCCTGGTCTACAGAGTGAGTTCCAGGACAGCCAGGGCTACACAGAGAAACCCTGGCTCAAAAACAACAACAACAAAAAAAAAAAAAAGAGTTCAAGGCCAACCAGAAGAACTCAGTGAGACCTTGTCTCAAAACAATAATTTTAAAGGGTAGGGGCTGTATGTACCTCATAGTAAAGGACCTATTTAGAATCCCCTGGTGAGGGCCTAGGCTGTGGCTCAGTGGCAGTGCACCTTACTGGGTTTCAACACCCATTACCACAGGAAAACAAAAACCCTGGAACTTGGCCATAACCGAATGTTTCTTCAAAATGTAAGTCAAGTTTATAGCTGTCCATTTAAGTCCTGGGATGCTAGCTCTTTAGAATGGAGGTGCAGGAAAGACTGAGGGTCAGAGAGAGGAATTGGCTAAGGAGGTAGGTAGAACAAGAGCATCCCCGTCATCTGTGAGCGCCGGGCCAGCATCCTCAGCTCAGCACTGTTCTCCCATAGGTCAAAGAGCTGGGAGTGGTCATGTACAACTGCAGCTGCCTTGCTCGAGACCTCACCAAGATTTTTGAAGCATACTGGTTCCTGGGCCAGGCAGGTAGCTCCATCCCGTCAACCTGGCCACGGTCCTTTGACACACGATATAATCAAGAAACGCCAATGGAGATCTGCCTCAATGGTACCCCAGCTCTGGCCTACCTGGCGGTAAGTTTGGGAGAATAGGGCCTCACGCTATCGCTTTTGGTCACAAGCCATCACTTGAGGCTTCCACCTAGCCTGCCCGCTGATCGTTAGAGAGGGAGCCTGAACTTCACTCTTGGTCTGTCTACTTCATCAAAAACCAGTGCAGTGTCTCAAGCTCCCTCAGCATTGGATTAATCTGGAAAATGGGTATCCAGGCATTTTCAACCTCTGTGTGAGTTGCACATGGCCTCAGCTCCTCTGATACAGCCAGGGTAGCTCTTTCTGTGTGTCCCTATGCTTAGTTTGAGACAGAGTCTCAAGCAGCCATGCTGGCCTTGAATTATGTACCTGAGGATGGCCTCAAACAATGTCAAAGGAGTTTTTGTTCTTTGTTGTGTTTGTTTGGGGTTTCACTGTGTAGCCCTGGCTACTCTGGAACTCACAGAAATCCATCTGCCTTTGCCACCTGAGCGTTGGAATGAAAAGTATGGGCATCATTCCGAGTTGTCTTTTTTTTTTCTTCCAAAGTTTATTTTATTGGCCAAGCATGGTAGTATACACTTTTAATTCCAACACTCAGGAGAATCTCTGTGAGTTCAAGGCCAGCCTGGATTCTATAGCAAAGAGACCCTGGAGTGTCAGGCACTGTGGGTGCAGGGAAGCATGATCTTTGGTGCCCTTTGTAACCAGTCTTTCCTAGAGAGGAGTGCTTCCTCCTTCTGTGCCTACTTCTACTTTTAGAGTTGCAGTTTCCTCAGGGACCCGAGCAAAGGGACTCTCGTGACCTCTGACTCATGAGGGGTTGCCTGGTCAGGGATGACGTGACAGAAAAAGTGTGAATACAGCAAAGGTCTCCGCCAGTTGCCTGGAGGACTCACTAAAACCCTTGCAAGGGTGTCCTCTGACTTCCACCTACACACTGTGGCACATGTATAACACGCATGCACACATTTACCCTACATACTATTCATCATACATATGCATACATCAAGAGAGAAGAAAATTGCCGGGCGGTGGTGGCGCACGCCTTTAATCCCAGCACTTGGGAGGCAGAGGCAGGCGGATTTCTGAGTTCGAGGCCAGCCTGGTCTACAGAGTGAGTTCCAGGACAGCCAGAACTACACAGAGAAACCCTGTCTCGAAAAAACCAAAAAAAAAAAAAAAAAAAAAAAAAAAGAGAGAGAAGAAAATTTTCATTTTAAACAAGTTTCCAAGTAACAAAGTGCCCCTATTGCTGCTGGATCAGGAAACACCCAAGAGTATGAATTCTGGAACCAAGCAGTCAATCCAGGCTGCACTGGTTGGCTGTGTGACCTTAAGCAAGGAGCTTACCCTTTCTGAGCCCGTTTCCTCACTTGCAAAACAGATAAGGTAAACGTCCTTCCCTTTCATGGAGGCTGTTTTTAGTGAGTTCCATAGGGCCTACCTGCTTCGTGGTGAACTATTCTCACTTGGGGTCCACCATGACACTGCCTCTGACTGTCGTTTCACCCCAGAGTGCACCCCCACCACTGTGCCCAAGTGGCCGCACCCCAGACCTGAAGGCTCTGCTCAACGTGGTGGACAATGCCCGAAACTTCATCTACATTGCGGTTATGAACTACCTGCCTACCATGGAGTTCTCCCATCCGCGCAGGTACTCTGGGAAGGGGCAGGGCTCAGATGGGGAGCCCCTGTGAGGGGAGGGCTGAGGGGGCTCTGAGAGCAAGCAGGGGGCCCAGGCAGGAGAGCAGGGACAAGGGACTGAACGGAGACAAGGATTGTACTCAGCGTCAGAGCTCTTGCTTAAAATACTAGAGGCGCCAGGCTCAGTCCGTAATGTCACCACAAAGGGTTGAGGCAAAGGGTGATTGAATGTGGGGTCAGGAGATAAGCTAGGAAGGCTGGCCGGGTAAAGTGCTTACCGTGCATGAGTGAGGGCCTGAGTTTGGATCCCCAGCACCTCAGAAAAACATCGGCACAACTGACACTGAGGAACAGAGACAGATGGATTCCAAAGCTCACTGCCCAGCCACCCTCGCTGAATTGGGGCATTCCATGTTCCACGTTCTACAGGAGACCCTGTCTTAAAAAATCAGATAGATTGGGGCTGGAGAGATGGCTCACCAATTAAAAATGGTTGCTGCCTAGTTTATTGCCCAAAACTTACATTAGTTCCTAACACCCATGCCAGGTGCCTCAAACATAACACACACGCAACACATACATACACACCATATATACACACACACCACACACATACACACCTTACACACACACACCACACACACATACATACCATACACACACCACACACACATACATACCATACACACTCCACACATATATACACACATACACACCATACACACACACACCACACATACACACCTTACACACACACACCACACACATACATACTATACACATACACCACACACATATATACCATACATACACACACCACACACATACACACCATACACACACACATACATACCATACATACACACACCACACACATATACACACACCACACACACACACACCATACACACACACACCACACACGCGCGCGCACGCATGCACATACACGTGTTTGAGATGAGAGGAGATCATGCATGGCGGTGCATGCCTGTAACCCCATCCTTTGGAAGGATGCTGAGGCGGGATGATGGAGATGAGCCTTGGTTAACAAGTGAAGCCGTTTTAAAACAAATGGAATGATGGGAGGATGAGTTTCTGGGCACCCAAATGGTAGCCAGACACAGGAAACAGGAGCTGAGGAATATGGAGGAGGAGGGCTTGGAACCCAGGGCTGGGGTCCTCTGGAGGTTGGGGAACCCAAAAGCCCCAAAGCTCAACATGAGTGCTTTCTGTTAGGGTGGGGTGTATACATACATGAAGGTGAAACACTCACACATAAAATAAGAAGAAGGTCATCTTTTGGGGCTGGAGAGGTGGTTCAGCGGTAAGAGGGCTTGCTGTTCTTCCAGAGAACGGGAGCTTGGATCCCAGCGCCCATGTCAAGTGGCTCACAGCCATCGCTAACTCTAGCCCCAGGTGACCTGATGCCTTTGTCTCGCACACCTATGCAGACACAGCTATACATAGTTGAAACAATATTAAATTCTGTTTCTGTTTTTGTTTTTGTTTTGTTTTGGCTGAACTGGCTCTGTAGACCAGGCTGGTCTCGAACTCAGAGATCCTCCTACTTCTGCCTCCCAAGTGCTGGGATTAAAAACATGGGCCATAACACCTGGCAATATTAAATTATTTTCTTTAAAAAAGTACATTTTTTTTTAATTAATAAGAAAAAGCCAGGTAGTGGTGGCACATGCTTTTAATCCCAACATTCAAGAGGCAGGAGAAGATGGAGCACTGTAGAATTCAAAGCCAGCCAGAGCAAATTCCAGGGCAGCCAGGGCTACGCAAAGAAACCCTCAAAAGAAACAAATATATTAGAAAGATCCGCCCCTTCCCCCTGAACCCCTTCCCTGTTGCCCTCAGGTTCTGGCCGGCAATTGACGATGGACTGAGACGGGCTGCGTATGAACGAGGCGTCAAGGTACGCCTGCTCGTCAGCTGCTGGGGGCACTCCGAACCATCTATGCGGTCCTTCCTGCTCTCCCTGGCTGCACTTCGTGACAACCATACGCACTCTGACATCCAGGTGGTAAGCACCCATCCCAGAGTACCCTTCTCCACTGTCCTGGGAGCACATCCACATGAACCATGAATATTATGACAAGGACGCCCCAGAGTGTGCAGCCGTGAGGGGAACTGAGTCATGGCTCAGATGAGTGGGGGGGGGCAGGGTACAGATAGGTTTGTCATTGAGGTGGGGAGCCACAGGCAGAGGGGCGAGATAGGGTGAGATTGACAAGAGAAAGCACTTACCATACGGTGGTGTTTAAGAAAGACCTTCTGGGCTGGGCAGTGGTGGCGCACGCCTTTAATCCCAGCACTTGGGAGGCAGAGGCAGGCGGATTTCTGAGTTCAAGGCCAGCATAGTCTACAGAGTGAGTTCCAGGACAGCCAGGGCTACACAGAGAAACCCTGTCTCGAAAAAAAACCCAAAAAAAAGAACGAAAGACCTTCTGGGGCTGGAGAGACGGCTTAGAGGTGAAGAACACTGGCTGCTCTTCCAGAGGACCAGATTTTGGCTCTCAGCACCCCATGTCTGATTGCGCACAACGGCCTCTAAGTCCAGCTCCAAGGAATCCCATGTCCTCCTCTGGCCCCTGTGAGCACGAGTACGCGCACACATCCTCTCCCCCACAACACCCCCCCTCTCATATACATAAATTTAACATTTTTAAAAATAAAACAGAATGGGGAGAGACAGAAGTAGAAGCAGACTTTCTCTAGAAAAAGGGGCATGAGAGATGAGGTTTCAGGATGGAACAAGGGGGTAGGAGCCATTGCGGGTCTGGATCCCCACCCCCACCCCACCTCAGCTGCTGTTTACTGAGGACCAGCTGTACTCGGCCCTATTTTGGTCCAAGGTTCCACCCATCGCAGGGAAGCAGCCAAGTGCCTTTTGGAGATACCATTTACATGCCTACCCTGCCATCCCAGAACTTCTCAGAGCTAGCCGACCTGCGCCTTGAGCCCTTGTCAAACCCTCCTCCCTTCCCCTACAGAAACTGTTTGTGGTCCCTGCGGATGAGACCCAGGCCCGAATTCCCTATGCCCGCGTCAACCATAACAAATATATGGTGACTGAGCGTGCTACATACATTGGTAAGTGCCCCCCAGTACCACAGGCGTATCAAAAAAGGGAGCGCCCGGGCACGAGGGCCTGGCCACCCGTCAGACCCTTACTCCACCCCTTGCTCCCAGGAACCTCCAACTGGTCTGGAAACTACTTCACAGAGACAGCAGGCACCTCCCTGCTGGTGACACAGAACGGGCACGGCGGCTTGCGCAGCCAGCTGGAGGCTGTTTTCCTGAGAGACTGGGAATCCCCTTACAGCCACGATCTCGACACCTCGGCCGACAGTGTGGGCAATGCCTGCCGCCTGCTTTGAGGCTCAGCCCGATGGACAGGCCAAAGCCTTCCAGGCCCCCCTGGACTCAGCTCTGGGTCCTGGTTGCTGTCCCTGTGCTCTTGCTTCTGTCTCTCCCATTGTGGCTCTATACTCTCCACTATATTCCCATCGCTACCTCCACCTCCACTGGCCTGACACTCTGGCCCCTGTGGACCTAGCAGAGCTGGGGGAGGATCAGACCCCAAAGAAGTGGGGGTGCATGCTGGGCCCAGACCTTTGGCCCACCCCCCAAAGGGGCCGAAATTATAAGTAAATATTTGTCTGTATAGCCTGTGCTTAACTGAGTGGTATGAGATGCTATGTTCTTAGGGGACACGGGGCATGGACTTCTGCTGGTGACAACTTAGCATGCAATGCACACAAAGGCAGGCATGGCCTGGGCGTGCAGTTTGAGGCCACACTGGCAAGCATGGGCCGAGCATGCGCGGAACCAGCATGTTTATACTGAGCATGCGCCACAGGGCAATGTGGGCAGACCCACTGCTGAATACCACTGCTGTTGGGGGTGGGGATGAGGAGGGCAGGTGGCGGCTGGACTAACATATCTGAACACCAGAGCATGTGCATATGTGAACAACACAGCATGTGCCAGGTCTGAATTTATTCCCACCAGTGTGTTTACACTTAGCATGTCCGGAGCGTGAGAGAGCGAGTGAGCATGCCCAGTCCACTACAGACATAGAGGACGAAGCCAGTAGTGCTTGGCAAACTCAGATGGTCACATGTCGGACAAAGAGAACATCCTGAGAGTAGATTCACAAAGAGTCAGGCCCTTACCTCACCCCCGTCTCCCCCAAAACCCCGTTTTGAGACAAGGTCTCACCATAAGCTAGACTGGACTTGACTTTGTATGTGGAATTATAAACCCTCTCCACCATACCAGGTTTCATTTAGTGCATATAGAGAACAGGTTTCTTTTCCCAGCCAGTAGCCAACCAGTCACAGCATGGGAGAGGCCGGCCCTGGGTGCCAGCATGGCCCAATATGGGTGGTGCAGGTTTACCCAGTGGTAACAGGCAGGAGCAGGGTTTGGAACAGTTATTTATTGAAATACACAGAGGCAGGCAGGCCCAGGCACACTCATGGCCAGTGGGGTGCAGCCTCTTCCCGACTCACTGGCCTCAGGGCTTCGGGCCAGACCCTGACGACCTCCAACATTTAGGGTGGGATACAGGCATGTACCTGGGGCAGGGAAATAGGAACATTCTGGATTTCTATTTTTCTGTAAGAATAATCTGTAAGTTCAGAGGATGGCTCTAAGGTGCCATTTCAGATCAAGAGGGGGGACGCCAGCCCAGCTAGCTCAGACCCCATGAAACAATAGGGGTGAGTCCCCATCAGTGGTGCCCTCCAACGTGCTGCAGAAAGCTGGTGGTCCTGGGTGGCCCATGTGCGTGAGGATGGCGAGCTGGGAGCCCTTGCGCTCGAGACCCCCGGATGCCCTCTAGGGTCCATTCTGGTTCATTCAGCCACTCCCCCGGACAGCTGCTGGGATCAAAGAGCTCAGGGCCTGGCCTCTGTGGAAGGGAAACGAAAAGAACATCAGCAAGAAGTACAGGTACCTGCCAGTATGTTTACCTGTCTACTAGGAGGGGTGACCAGGTATGTAGGCCCTCACCCCCTGTGTAAGCTTTCCCACGTTGCAATAAGGTATTAGGGATAGAAGCCTGGGCAGACCAAGGCAAATGCTCTGCCTCCAGACCACACCCTAAGCCCCTCACTGGGGATTCTAGGCAGGGGCTCTATCACTGAGCCACGCCCCCAGCCCCTCACTGGGGATTCTAGGCAGGGGCTCTATCACTGAGCCACGCCCCCAGCCCCTCACTGGGGGATTCTAGGCAGGGGCTCTATCACTGAGCCACGCCCCCAGCCCCTCACTGGGGGATTCTAGGCAGGGGCTGTACCACTGAGCCACGCCCCCAGCCCCTCACTGGAGGATTCTAGGCAGGGGCTCTACCACTGAGCCACGCCCCCAGCCCCTCACTGGGGGATTCTAGGCAGGGGCTCTACCACTGAGCCACGCCCCCAGCCCCTCACTGGAGGATTCTAGGCAGGGGCTCTACCACTGAGCCACGCCCCTAGCCCCTCACTGAGGGATTCTAGGCAGGGGCTCTACCACTAAATTATATCCCCAGTCCCTCACATTGCTAAGCACTCTGTGCGCCACTCCAGGAGAGTCCCCGGTCTCTCACTCGTTGATACTAGGGAAAGACTGTACTGCAGGTCTAAATCTGTAGCACTCTTGGTGAGGAGGCAATGTCATTGTTTGCTTTTTGAGAGAGAGTCTTGCTATGGCTCTGTCTTTTTGAGCCGTAACAAGACTCTCTCTCAAACTAGACTTGACCTTGAGATGACCCTCCTGTTTCAGCTTCCTGGGATACCAGCCAGCACCTCACCCATTCCTTAACAAGGCCATCACTAGGTGTCTGTTTTCTGTACCATCCTTAATTAGAGTTAGTATAAGCCGTGTCCTGTCCTGAGGGTGTTGGAGTGAGCTGAGCTTTGTCACCTCGTGCAGGAAGTCAGTGTTTACTGAGTCTCAGGCCTGTGTTGAGATGACGAATGCCCCAGCTGTAGGAAGCACACGGCCCTGTCACCTGTGCACCGCCATCGATTAAGCTCTGGGTGCCAGTCTGTGTACCCTACTTACCTCAGCATCCATGGGCCTGTCTTTGATCCCGGGCCCATCTCCCTCCCGTTGTGGGATGACAGATGGCTCTGTGGAGGCCGTGCGGCCTTCTCCTTCTTCCCAGCCACTGCCCCTACAGGGCCCGGCATCCTCAGGTGAGGCCTGGCTCAGCCGAATGAGGTTACTAAAGTTGGAGTCAGATTTGGAGCCTGCTGGGACCTTGCGAGCCTTATGGCGGCCAGTCAAGCGGCTGCCATAGAAGGCCAGGATGGGCTCCGGGCCCGAGTCGGGGACTCGGTGGCTGGTGCTGGCAACTTTGAGTGGGGCCAGCATGTCAGAGACCATGTCGGCCCGTGTGTCTCTCCACAGCCCCCGTCTGGCCTCCTGCAGACTCAGGTCATCGAGCTGGTCGATGGCTCTCTGCATCCCCAGAGCCTTGTCCTCCCGGAAGAAGGACCCACTGCCCGTCACACCACCCAGGCCTGCAGTCTCCTCCTCCTCAGCCAGGCGGTAGTAAGGAGGCCCGTCCTCTGCGCTGGCAATGACAGGTGGGGGTGGCTTGCCATCCACCTGCAGGGACAGCCGACAGCCGCGAAGTGACAGCTGGTAGTAGCGGGTGGCCTCGTGGGCGCTACGCAGCTGTTGCATGGACACGAAGGGGTGGCGCAGGGCCGCGCTGGGACTGATGCGTTCGTGCGACTCCCATGTCAGCATGCGTTTGATCAGCTCCACCATGCTCTTGAGATCCGCGTGTTCCGCCAGTGCCTCCCGGTCTGGAAAACTCAAGCGACTCACAGCCCCACCGCCATTCACGGTCTCAATCTGGTCCAAGGATTTGAGCATGTACTTGCGGCGCTCCAAAGGGCGTACCTGGTGGGGCATGGGGGACACCAGCCGGATGTGTATCTAGACTCAGAGCTCCCAAAAATCACCCGCTGTGGGGACCAAGTAGGATCCCCCTGACTTCTGCCCATGATCTGACTGGAAGCTCTCTTGGTGCTTCAATTCTCCCTTGTACCAGATTCTTGATTTCCAACCCATCGCTCTCCCGCTGCTACAGGGAGGATCTGTGACCTAACTCTACCTCCACCCTTCACCCAAACCTTCACCAGCCAGAGAGACATGGCTGTGACCTTCAGTTTGGCTGTCCCACGAGACTTGTGGGTCTACCCCAGTCTGACAACCAACCAACTCTTAAGTTTCTGGTCTTGCCCAGGGTCTAAACCTGGATTGTTCTTGATACAGTATTCCCCCACCACCACCACCACCGCCAGCACGGACTGTCTTCACCCTGCATGCTCCTCTCATACCTTGGTCTCAGCTAGGTAATCAGCAGAGGACTTCAGCTGCCAGGGGTTGGTGGCGTCAGGGTGTGGGTTACGTTTGAAGAAGTGGTGAGCCTTGCGGGCCGCGTGCAGCAGATGGGGCTTGGGTAAGCCCTGGGTCTCACAGATGTAGCGCACCTGGTCATACTCATTGTTGCCTGGGTAGAGAGGCCAGCCCAGATGTAGCTCGGCCATGACACAGCCCAGAGACCACACATCCACTTTCTCACAGAAGGGCAATCCCAACAGGATCTCTGGGGCCCTGTAGAAGCGGGACTGGATGTAAGGCTCCTTCACATAGCGCACCTCACTGAATATGCTGGCCGAGCCAAAGTCGATCACCTGTGGAGGGCAGAGGGGATGGAACACAGGACAGGTGGGTCATGGGGGTGGTGGAGATGACAATATGAGGCCTCTCTTGGGACTCATCTGCGCGTTTCTCCAACGTCTGCCTAGCTCTGTGCCTTCCACACTTCCTTTCTTCTGAATGTCCCTGTCTCTGTCCTCTAGCTATTGCTTCTGGGTTAGGTGTCGAGTCTGGCTCTATGTCTGATTCTCTGTGCTTGAACTTGTACCTATAATAGTTGGGACCCTCCCCCTGCCTGCAGTGCACAGTACACAGTAGGCAACTATTCTCTCATATCCCCTAGCCTTTGTTTGTTGGTTAGCTTTGAGACAGGGTCTCATGTAGCCCAGGCTGGCTTCAACCTGGTTATGTAGCCAAGAATGCCCTTGATTTCCTGTTCTCCTTTCCTGAAGGGCTGGGATTATAGGGGGTTATAGCAATGCATCACCATACCCAACTTCCAGCTGTGATTTTAACATCATCTCACATGCTATATATTTTGTGTGTGTGTGTGTGTGTGTTGGGGGGCATGATATGCATATGTGGGTGTCATCACCCATGTGTGCATGTGTAGGGCCAAAGATCCTCTATCTTCCTCTACTGCTGTAACCTTATTTTTTTGAGACAGGGTCTCTCCATGAGACCTGAAACCCACTACTTTGGCAAGATACCTGGGCCACTGAGCCCTCGGGCTCTTCTCGACTTCCCTTATAACCCCTTGGCCCTGGGATTATAAGGACAAGCTCAACTTTTATGGCATTGCTGGGGATCTGAAGTTAGGCTCGTCTGCTTAATGTGCAGCAAGTACTTAACCCGCCGGGCCTGAGAGAAGGCTCAGTGGTTGAGATCCCTCGCTGCTCTTGCAGGGAATCCAGGTTTGGCTCCCAGCACCCACATGGCAGCTCACACCAGTCTGTGACTCTAGTACCAGGAGATCCAAAGCCCTCTGGCCTCTTGGAACACCATACATTCATACCCAGGCATTCACACCTAAAAATAAATGAAAAAAAAAAAGAATTCCAGTCCCATGACAACAAGAGCTTTGTATTTCATTCAAGGCTGTGTCTCTAGAGGCCTGGGTCTAGTATTTGGCACATTGTAGGATCCAGGGAAGAATGAATGATAGATGAAAAGGTGTTTTAGGCCAATCAGTATTTCCCTCCTTTGATTTGTCTGCCTTCCATGGTCCTGGAGATTGAACTTTAGGCCTCATATATATGAGGTAAATATTCTACTACTAGGATCCCAGCTTCTTCTTCTTCTTCTTTTTTTTTTTAAAAGCATTTTTTTAATGTATATGAGTAGCTATCTTCAGACACACCAGAAGAGGACATCAGATCCCATTACAGATGGTTGTGAGCCACCATATGGTCACTGGGAATTGAACTCAGGACCCCTGGAAGAACAGTCAGTGCTCTTAACCTCTGAGCCATCTCTCCAGCCCCGCCCCCTTTAAAGAATTGTTTAGGTTTATTTTTATTCTAATTGTGTGTTTGTGTGCCCTCAAAAATCCACACACATGAGTGTTGGAATCCCCTGAGATCAAATGCATCAGATGCCCCTGGAACTGAAATTGTTGTGGGCTGTCCAGTACGGATGCTGGGAAACACACGTGGGTCTTCTGTAAGAGCAGTCTGGGCAGATAACCACCAGGCCTCTTTCCAGCCAGCTCCTGGGCCTTTTCAAAACTTTTTTAGTTAGGTAGTGTTTAAGTATTTTGTTTTGTTTTACTTTGAGACACTCTGTAGACCAGGCTGGGCTTGACTCACAGAGACCCATCTGCCTCTGGCTCCTGAATGCTGGGATTAAAAGCGTGTGCCATCCTGCCTGGCACAGAGTTCGGTTTTTGAGATAGGGTTTCATGTAGCCCAGGCTAGCTTCTTACTCATTGTATAGTCTAGGGTGACTTTGAACTCCCTGTCCTCTGGACTCCATGTCTCGTACTGAGATCACAGGTGTGTACCACCTCTCTGGGCCTTTATTTTTTATACCGATGATTCTGGCCTTAGGTTTTTGAGGCAGGCTTTGAATTCATGATATTCCTGTTTTAGCAGTCTGAGTATCTGGGATTATAGGCATGTATCACCAGGTCTGGCTCCCTTCTGTGGC